>NC_053164.1:147736835-148036835 GCF_016835505.1 Polypterus senegalus
ATGCAGAGTTTGCCCTCACTTTTGCTGTTGAAGCACAAAATATTCAGGTAACCAACTTGTTACATAAAGTATGTTATTCTGAATCAGCTGGCATTTACTGGCAATTATACTGCAATCGGTAACCAAGTGGAAAGAGCTGATTGGTTCATGGGCAAATAAATCACTTCAAAGCAGGTCACAGTGGGTGACTACTCCATGGTGGATGCCAAAAACTGAAGAGCGACCCAGATTAAAAAAAGCTGTCAAGGGCTTTTTTTTGCTGCTCTTTAACATTGAGTTCATGAATTCCATTTTTATATATTAGTACATGAGACTATTACTTCAAATTCAGCTTAATAAAAAAATACATGATCATCGCAATGATTGAATATGCTGATTCAAATTTTAATTAAAAATGCCCAATAGACATTTTGCTTCTTAATGGTTAAATTCAATTAAGTTGACTGTGACTTTTCATAATAAAATAAGAGCCTTACTTACAATGTTCTGAGCATTTCTTTTCACTTAATTTCAGTTTTTATGGTTGTTTGTAGCTGGGGCCTGCCCTTGCAGCATCAGGCACAATACAGGAAGAAGCCACTTTAGGGTTCCCCATAGGGTTGCCCATACTTGACCAATGTACACATTTTTGGTATGTGGGAGAGAATAAAAGTCCCATACATACACTGGTGTAAATTTCACACAGAATCAAAGATTTGTGGAGTTGATAGGCAATAATGATGAACAAACCTTGCAAAATTTGTTTGCTGTGAACTCAAAGGGGAAGGAGGAACTGGACCACTTGTGAGTGGATTATAAAGTTGCAGTGGTGTTTTCATTGTCCCTTAGGGCTAGGGAAGTGTCAGCCAACAATGCTGGATCAATTATTGTGGCCAAAAATGTGACCTGAGCTGTGAGCGAGCAGTGTTAACCACAAACAACAAAAGACGCAGAAGGAACAATAAACCACCAGCAAAATATAATAATTGGCCAAAAACTAACTATAAGTAAATATTTATATATTATTGCACTAATAGAGTTCCAATCTTGGGGCACACATTTGTGATGAACCCACAGTGTAGGACTGACTCGCTCCATTATTTGATGTTGCAGCTCCAAGCACAGACGGAATGTCCTTTTCATTCCCCTTGTATCTGTGTAGATGAAGAAGTTAGCAGTAATAAATCTTTCATTACTATTATTATTTCACAGGGTTGCTTGCATTTTCTTGCTGGGTAGAAGAGAGGGCTCCTTTAAGGCTTGCTTTGAAATTGTAGCTGGGCACATGAGTATATGCTGTCTCACAGGGATCAGTGTTGTATATCCGGTGGCTTTGCTCATAATATTCTCACTATGTCCAGCTAATGTACCCCTAAAATGAAAATACTGCGTGTTTCTTCTTGTTTTTTTTCAGATGAAAATATTAGTCAAACAAGGTTGCCTGCAAATACACCATATTCACTGCAAAAAATGCTTTGGTGAATTTCACTGATCAACACTAATAGGCCATTGGGCTAATGCAGCTCCAGTGAAATGTAACCAAATGTAAATACATGATAAATCATAGAGAAAAAAATCTTATACTTGGAAAAATCTGCACATTTACAGATATAGTTTTTGGAAGAATACTAAGTATAAATTTACATAGGCACAGATTAACAGTACAAATTGACAGACAAAAGATTCAGGATGAATATCATGGGTACATAAATATACAATGTCGCAGGGAAACAATTAAGTAAATATTAATTAAATAAATAAAAATTAAATATATTCAATTAAGACCATAACTGATGGAGACTCCTTCACCGACAAGAGAATTCAGAGAATGGGAGCCATAAATGTGGTATAGCGGGTCCATGGCTTCAAAAAAAAGTGTCAAGTTTAAAATCCATGGAGCAGTGTCACTCTCCGTGGGCGCGACTGCACGACCATGGGGAGTTAATGAGGTACAGTCGTGCTTGAAAGTTTGTGAACCCTTTAGAATTTTCTATATTTCTGCATAAATATGACCTAAAACATCATCAGATTTTCACTCAAGTCCTAAAAGTAGATAAAGAGAAACCAGTTAAACAAATGAGACAAAAATATTATACTTGGTCATTTATTTATTGAGGAATATGATTGAATATTCCATATTTGTGAGTGGCAAAAGTATGTGAACCTCTAGGATTAGCAGTTAGTTTGAAGGTGAAATTAGTCAGGTGTTTTAAATCAATGGGATGACAATAAGGTGTGAGTGGGCACCCTGTGTTATTTAAAGAACAGGGATCTATCAAAGTCTGCTCTTCACAACACACATGTTTGTGGCAGTGCATCATGGCACGAACAAAGGAGATTTCTGAGGACCTCAGAAAAAGAGTTGTTGATGCTCCTCAGGCAGGAAAAGGTTACAAAACCATCTCTAAAGAGTTTGGACCACCAATCCACAGTCAGACAGATTGTGTACAAATGGACGAAATTCAAGATCATTGTTACCCTTCCCAGGAGTGGTCAACCAACAAAGATCACTCCAAGAGCAAGGTGTGTAATAGTCGGCGAAGTCACAAAGGACCCCCAGGGTAACTTCTAAGCAACTGAAGGCCTCTCTCACATTGGCTAATGTTCATGTTCATATGAGTCCACCATCAGGTGAACACTGAACAACAATGGTGTGCATGGCAGTGTTGCAAGAAGAAAGCCAATGCTTTCCAATAAAAAAATTTCTGCTCGTCTGCAGTTTGCTAAAGATCATATGGACAAACCAGAAGGCTATTGGAAGAATGTTTTGTGGATGGATGAGACCAAAATAGAACTTTTTGGTTTAAATGAAAAGCATTATGTTTGGAGAAAGGAAAACACTGCATTCCAGTATAAGAACCTTATCCCATCTGTGAAACATGGTGGTGGTAGTATCATGGTTTGGGCCTGTTTTGCTGCATCTGGGCCAGGATGGCTTGCCTTCATTGATGGAACAATGAATTTTGAATTATATCAGTGAATTCTAAAGGAAAATGTCAGGACATCTGTCCATGAACTGAATCTCAAGAGAAGATTCAGTGCAACAAGACAACAACCCTAAGCACACAAGTCGTTCTACCAAAGAATGGCTAAAGAAGAATTAAGTTAATGTTTTGGAATGGCCAATCATGACCTTAATCCAATCGAAATGTTGTGCAAGGACCTGAAGCAAGCAGTTATTGTGAGGAAACCCACCAACATCCCAGAGTTGAAGCTGTTCTGTACAGAGGAATGGGCTAAAATTCCTCCAAGCCGGTGTGCAGGAATGATCAAAAGTTACCGGAAACATTTAGTTGCAGTTATTGCTGCAAAGGGGGTCACACCAGATACTGAAAGCAAAGGTTCACATACTTTTGCCACTCACAAATGTGTAATATTTGATCATTTTCCTTCTTGCGGTGTGTGATTAAGGCACTGCGCCCACAGAGTTGTGAGGGCATAAATACGGGTTAGCACAAGGAAAAAGAGAAAATATCAAATTAAAGAAGGAAAGTGGTTAAAAGATATGAAAAGCCAGTCTTAGCAGGAGGATCTGGCCACCTGGAAGGAAGAGACAGCACGAGCTGGGGTCCCGTGAAGGAGCGTTAGCTGTGGCGCTCTAGGGGTTAGTTCACCACACTGAACATCCAAGTGGAGTGTGGCGAGCAAGACAGGAGCACTCCCTAGGCTTCTGAGGTGCAACTACATGAGCGTGATGGAAGAAGGTAGGAGAACCTGGAGGCAGTCAAGATGAAGGTCGGCCTAAAGGAGCTCGTGGCTGCTGAGTCTCTGCCGGCTACTCGAGCAATGGGTGAGCCGGAGAGCCTGAGATTTAATGGATTTATATATGTATTTTGTTTTTGAACACTGTACCATTGGCACTTTTGTTGGATTTACTTGTATTTTGACTTTGCTTTTAATAAAAGCACTTGAGCACTTTTTCCACCATCCTCTGGCATCATGAGTGAATTATCCTCATGTCAGCTCATCTCGGTCATAACTATTGACGGTGTTGGTTCAGCAGACTCCCATGTGGGAAGAGGGAGTCTGTAGGGGGCCAGCTTCATCACAATAAAACTAAATGAATGCTTACTAGGAGTTGCATAATGTGTCTTAAGCATAGTAAAAAGGCTTCATCTGAGGATCTGTTTTCTGTTAGGTTGGAATAAGGCAAGCAATGGCGATTAGTGACTGGTTTTGGAATATACAGCTTTAGTAGTTTTGAAAATGATTCAATATTGAGCAATACACAAGTGACAGCAAGCCAAATAAGTGGTGATATTTTCATTGAGTTATAGACAAGACTACAGAAAAGTGAATCAAAGAAATTCTTCCAGAAGGTAAGTAAAGCCTGAATACAGTGATCCCTCGCTATATCGCGCTTCGACTTTCGCGGCTTCCACTTAAAAATTTTTCAGGTCAAAAATTTCCACTTTATTTTGTCATTAAAGTAGAACATCATAAACGTAATTCTACAATCAATGTTAAATTTACTAGAGTTTCTCAGATCCCATCGTAACTGAAGTAGCACGATAAATACTGTGTATTGCATGTGTTCTTCTATGTGCTCTATATGTGTGAATCACTACGTGCTTTTTAAATGGGATGAATTATTTAAATACTAAGATGTATACTTAATATCATTTTCATGATGAAATGAATTAAACCATGCATTAAACATGGGGGCATGGTGGCACAGTGGTAACGATGAGCTGGCGCCCCATCCAGAGATTGTTCCTGCCTCTCACAAGATGCTTGCTGGGATGTGCGTGAAAAGTGAAAACTACTGTTCGTGAAGCAGAATCCTTGAAAACCTTTAAGAAGTATCTGGATGAGATACTAAGACAGCTTAGCTACTGGTTAAACAAACAAGTGTGATGGATTGAATGGTCTCCTCTCGTCTGTCAAATTTCTTATGTTCTAACAGATGATAGAAGACATCAGATAGAGAAACGCAGCTGGATATTCTTAAACTCACTTAATCTAATTCAGGACTGTGGAGACCAGAGCTGAGCTTATCTGAACAGCACCAGTCACGTGACTGTTGCTAGCGATTGATTTTAAAGAACCTTCTAATATATGGTTAATTTATATAAGGAACAAAAAGGTGTCAAATAAACGAAAAACAGGAAGAAAAGGCAAAGTCCCCACCGACCGTGACTGATAGTGGATACTAGTTTTTTGCAGCTGCAGTTTTAGCAACTGTACTATTATGCTGCTCTGATAGAGAAAGAGAAGATATCAAGAGATGCAGAAGTGGGGAGAGTTTGTTAAGAAGTGGAGCAAGAAAAAGAAGGGAATATACTACCATCAATACAGCATTTAAAACTCATTCCATAATTTTAAACAAGACACAAGAGCAAGCTTGCCCCTCAATGTTCACCTGATAGGAATGCTTCAATCTCACCTACTCTCAGCAGACAAAGAGACTAGGCCATCTTGGTATTCTTTCAAGATATAGTAGGAAGCCTTTGCTCAGCCCCTTGCACGCTGGTGAGTTGCACTTAGACATGGTCTAGTCTAAACTCGGACAGCAATGCTGAGACACAGATGGACAAAAAAAGAGGAAGAATTGATAGATAAAAATTATTCAATGAAGAAAATTGTAGTGGGGGGCAGAGATGGAAATGTTGGCAGAGGAAGATTCACCAATATTTTAAGAGCAGCCAAAAGACATTAGCAAGTATTCTTCTTCTTCATGGTATAAAGAGGCAAGGAGTTGCAGAGTGCAGATTGCAGCATAAGTATGAGAACACATCCAAATGAAATGAGGACATTGATGAGATCTAAAATAAGTATAGAGCAGTAATTCAGTATGAATATTGTATTTGTTGGTTATGAGGAAATTGTAGCTTTGTAGAAGTATTATAAAGAAATGTATTGAATTCTAAAAAGAAAATAGAGAGGGTGGTAGATTTGACTAAGGACGTAAAATAGGGAAATAGGAAACGTAGCCATGTTGTGTTCAAAGTTCCATTCCTATCTCAATGACAGTGGAACACTGTCAAAAGTGAAGAGTTTCTTGTGGGATCCACAGTTCACATCAAGGCTTGAAGTGCTGACAAATCTTTTCTTGACACCTGCAGCGATTTTTGTATTGTTAATTCAGTTTTAGGCAAGCAAATAAGTGTTTAAATGAAGTCTTATTATACTGTATTTAAACTCATATAGCTACATAAATATCCATCCATCCATTATCCAACCCACTATATTCTAACTGCAGGGTCACGGGGGTCTGCTGGAGCCAATCCCAGCCAACACAGGGCACAAGGCAGGAAACAAACCCCGGGCAGGGCGCCAGCCCACCGCAGGGTGCACACACACACACCAAACACACCAAGCACACACTAGGGACAATTTAGGATCGCCAATGCAACTAACCTGCATGTCTTTGGACTGTGGGAGGAAACCCATGCAGACACGGGGAGAACATGCAAACTCCACGCAGGGAGGACCCAGGGAGCAAACCCAGGTCTCCTAACTGCTAGGCAGCAGCGCTACCCACTGCGCCTCCGTGCCGCCCTACATAAAAATGCAAGTAATAAATTATACTTCTTTATAGCGACTTAAAAAATTAAAGAGTTCCACACAAATCAATGAAATAATCATTTATTTTGAATTATGTTAATCAATGCTCTTCTACAGTGAAAGCAAGGGAAGTATAGAATTGTATAATTCCAGAGTCTCTTGTTAAGTGAGCTATTGAAAGCAGGTTGGTAGTGGAGCCTAAATAGCAGCTTTTTTTATTGTTGTTTTTTAATCTGTTACATACCCCATGTTGCTTATTGTAATAGCTGAGAATCATTTTTAATATCATTTATTTATGGAGAACAGAAGTAAAAGTTTCTGGTGCAATAGGCTTCTTTGGGGACCAACGCTCTACAGATGGTGAACAAAATCAAAACATCTATGAAAAACATCTTAATTTGCTCAAGTTGGATAATCCATAAGTCAGGTATACAATGTTACATGTGTAACTTACCAAACACATATATAACGGATAAAATATCCTCTTTAGTAAAACCCTTGTGTGAGTCCAGTGTCCGTGTGTGTGTCTTCTGGTGAAGTGTGCATGCGTGGGGCCGCGCCGCACATCACACTGTGCCCCACCCATGCAAATGGCACCGTGGACGCATACACACTGGAAGCTGGGCACACAGTGAATGGCCTTGCCACAGATGATAAGCAAATAAAGGACATCATTGCTGGGGAGAGTGCTGATTCGGTAGTCACGACCGTGCACATAAAATCTGTTGCTAAGGAGATGCCACACATACAATAATCAGCTGCACGCCACTACAGATTAAAATACTTGCTGGGGAACCGCCACAGTCACAATTATCAACTGCATGCCACACATTACATCAGTTGCTGGGTACACTCTGCTGATTGCCCAAAGTTGTGACAGAAAATTAAAGTCATATTACAGACAACAAAGCCTGTATTACTGTCAGAGAAAATTACAGACATTTCACGGAAGTACAAACCAGTATTACTGCGAGCGAAAATTAAAGACACACAATACAGTGATACATATTACAGCCACATACAAGCCAGTATTACTGTAGGAGAAAATATTACGGACGTATCTACTAACAACATGCAACCCAAAAAAAAAGGACACGTCAAGTAGAACAAAAGACACAGACAATCAAATCCTATATAAGAAACATCTCCTGGAAGAACGGTCAGCTCAACAAGTAAACATCAACAAAAGACAGGCTGAAAGACAAAGAAAAATACGAACAAATAGTTCGTTTGGAGAAAATGACCGTCAGAAAAACGCTAAAAGAGAAAGACTCAGAAGAGCAAACCTTAGAAAAATTTTGCATTTACTTGCCAGAACCAGTATTCAGCCACGGTCAGTTATATGTTGCATTATCAAGAGTTAGAAGTTTTCCAGATGTTGTTGTCAAGGTTGTAGAGATTCCTGAACAAGACAAACTCTTGCCAAACTCAGACAGAATATTTACAAGAAATGTTGTCTATAATGAAATTTTATAGAAACATTTCATGAGGTAAAAAAATAGAAAATGTTTCCTAAAAATCTTCTTCAAATATTGTGTATTACAGATTGTTACAAAGTTTTACACTAAGGCAATATTAATTATACTTAATTTATTGTCATATACGTTTCTGTTTTATTTTTATTATTATTTTACTTTAGGCTTCTTGCAAAAATATTTTTGACAAAAAAAAATTAAGACAAGAAACAGAATGAGGTCAAGGTCCCTTGCCATTTAATATAGACTGTTCCTACTAATGTTTATGCACTACTGTTCTAGCGCTCATTATTGTAATGGGCTTAATGTCTAGTTGTTAAATAAACCACTACTGGAAAAACCTCTCATGAGCAGTAGAGAGCACTCAAGTGAGAATGATCTTTAAAACTGAACACCCACCTCGCCCCTCCAGGCAGCTAATTCTGTATTTGGAAGCTGACTTTACCAGCAGAATAGTGAATTTGTAAACCCATTCTTGTTGCAAAATGTTCAGAAGTACAATCTTTTATAATTCTAGAACTAACTACTCCACTGTGCAGAAATCCCAATGAAAATAAAATGTGGTAAGCTGTAGGAAAGTCCATAAGAAATGTGGCATCTGAAATCAAAACATGCAGGACATATACAGTATATATTTTCACACACACGTGTCTGGGAGACAACTTTAGTGTCTGTTGATTTGCAATTCCACCCTAAGTGGCGAGTTGGCTGCAGAGGACTCTCCTATCACGGGCTGAATGGGGAATGACATCACTATCGGATTTGAGGAGCCTTCTGTCTCTTTGACTTTATAATTGGCTCCTCTGCCATCTCTCCCCAGTCTTATTTATTTTTTGTCCATACCTTTCACTGTTGTTTCTGTTTTCACACCCAGACAAAATACAGTGCCTTGCAAAAGAATTCTTCCCTCTTGTCATTTTTCCTGTTTTGTTGCATCACAATCTGGAACTAAAATGGATTTTTGGGGAGGTTAGCACCTTTCAATTTACACAACATGTCTACCACTTTGAAGTTGCAAGATATTTTTTATTGTAACACAAACAATAATTAAGACAAAAAAACAGAAATCATGAGTGTGCATAGGTATTCACTCCCAAAGTCAGTACTTTGATGAGCCCCCGTTGGCTCTTAGGGAATGTCTCTGTTAGCTTTGCCCATCTAATCTCTGGTATTTGTGCCCATTTTTTAAGGTACTGCAGTTCCAACTCTTTCAAGTTAGATGGGTTGTGTTGAGGTACAGAAATCTTCAAATTATGTCACAGATTCTCAGTTAGATTGAGGTCTGTGCTTTGACTAGGCCATCCCAAGACATATAAATGTTTCCCTTGTGGTCAATGGCTGGCTTGTCATCACGGCCAATACCCCCAGACCGCCAGGTGGAGCTCTCCCTGCAGCATCGAGTTGCCCCAGATACCAGCAGGGAATCATGGACGATGGAGTTTTCCTTTACAGTCCTGCTGGATACCACAGGGGTCAACAGAGGATGCTGCAGGGAGGCCCAGAGAGTCGTTTGTGCCCTATAACCTGGAAGTGCGTCTTAGTCACAGCGACAAGGGAGATGACGCACTTCCTGGATGAAGAAGAAGACTTTTTATTTGAAATGATAAGGAGTCACATGGACTGAAGGATGAGAAACACTTCTGGGCCAGGAACTATAAAAGACTGGGAAAAACACCAGAGCTTTGAGCTGAGCTGGGTGGAAGGGTGGCAACACGTCTGGGTGTGGTGGATTGTGATTATTAAGTATTGGTTATTGTTAATGAGTATTGTGGAGGGGAGGGTGCTTTGTGCACTTATTTGTCCTAATAAAAATAATATTTGGACTTTTACCTGGTGTCTGACATATTGGCCGAGGGTTCAGGGAGCGATAACTCCCCGTATCTGTCACACCCTGTAAACCACTCTATTGTAGCTCTAGCTGTATGTTTACTGTCATTCTCCTGCTGAAAAGTGAACCTCCATCCCAGTCTCAAATCTCTGGCAAAATCAAACAGGTTCTCCTCAAGAATTGCTCCTGCAAGAATAGCGCCATCCATCTTTCCTTCAGTCCTAACCAGTTTTACTGCCCCTGCTGATGAAAAGCATCTCCACAGCATGATGCTGCCACCACCATGCCTCACTGTGGGAATGGTGTTCTTGTGGTGATGGGAAGTGCTGCGTTTATGTAACACATGGCGTTTCCCATGATGGCCAAAAATCTTAAATTCAGTCTCTTCTGACCAGAGAATTTTTTCCATGTGTTTGATGAGTTCGCCATGTGCTGTTGGGAAATGTCTTTTTTCTAGCCACTCTTCCATAAAATCCTGCTCTGAGGAGTGTACGGCTTAAAGTGGTCCTCTGAACAGATACCCCCATCTCCACTGTGTGTCTTTGCAGCTTCTTCAGTGTTATCCTTGGTGTCTTTGTTACATCTCTGATTATTGTCTTCCTTGCCCAGTCTGTAAGTGTTGGTGGGTGGCCTTCTCTTGTCAGGTGTGTAGTGGTGCCATATTCTATCCATTTTATTATAATGGGTTTAATGGTGCTTTGTGGGACATTCAAAGTTTGAGATATTTTGATATAACCCAACCCTGATCTATACTTCTCTGAACTGTTGGAGTGGTCTTCAAGTTGCTTGTTTAGTGGTGCTGCAGGTCTTTCAGAACAGGTCTATTTATACAGACATCATGTGACACTTTGACATATTGATGTACATTATGTGTGTTATTTGCAAAGTCAATATGTTCTAATGATATGTAATACCAGTGGGGTTCCAGGGTACCCCAGGTAATTCATATGGTCCTAGGATGTCAGATATTCATTTTTTTATATGTGAAAATGTCCCAACAAATTAGCACTTAGAATAGCTGCCCAGGATTCTATCATTTACATTAATTCCTTGAGAGCAATGAGCAAATTCTGTCTTGGCATGGTATGCCAGACTAAAAAGGAGTCGGGCTTGCTCAATGCAGTGTCATGCTTTCTTGATATGCTTCATGCTAGCATTAGTGGCCTGCCACCACAATGTATATCCTTATCACCAAGATAACTTTAATCAGCTTTATAAAACCACAATTAGAAGAGATAAGAGACAGGAAACACACACAGAGGGTTTTGATGGTGACGGGTGCATTTTTAATGTGTTTCTTTGAACTTCCTTCTTAGTGAAATATAATTTGGCAGTGCCAGAAATGGAGAGTTTGTCCCAGTTTAGAGAAATGCAGATCATGTAACCTAAATATCAATGAAAAGAAAATTAAATAAAATATCATCCATAACACTTCAAATAAATATCGGGGGGACACAATATCACAATATTCTAAACCTAACTCTGTGCTTGGTGTCCTGAGCTAAAAACACCTCTTTTTAATCCAGAATCACTTCTCCTGAAGTACTTTAGGCCTTTGATTAAACATAATGCAATCAAGGTCATTTTACCCCAATATATCATGGAGTCACATTGTCAGTCCTGCTCTGAACTGAACACAGCTAAGTAGCTGATTGAGAATATTCTGTGAGTAAAGGCTATGCCACATTAAAGACAATTTTTACAGTGATTTCCAGTTGCAGCCTTCATTTACACAAACTTAGCCAGTCAGAGGCAGTCGGCTGCATGCTTGCGTGAAGACGATCCTCAAATGTGACATAAACAACAACTGACCCCAACAAGTCTGCGACTGGCTAGGATAAAAATTAAACAGGTCTGGTTTTCTGGTTAGTTGGAGAGGTGGGCTCTTTACGTGTGAAAGTGGAGATCCAATGAGCGTTCATCTGGCAGCACGATGCATAAAATGTGTCATTGCAAAATGAGGAACACAAGTGTTTTGAACTTCAAAAACAGAAGAGAAGCTTGCCTGTCTGGTGTCTAGTGTTTTATGTATTGAAACATAATGGAAAAAATAAATGAAAGGCACGCTATTAGCTGTCAGAAAAAAAGGGTTGAGCATGACTGTGCTGAAAGATTAGTGTTTGGTTGGTAAATGTGACAGTTATGTAATTTGACGTAGTGCTGCGAAAAGATCAGTGATGGCAAATGGCAAGTCTAACATACCCCATAATGAAAAATTCCATAATGTGACATCAGCTTTATACTCTAAAGTTCTCCCAAATTATGATAAGGAAGCTTTAAAGTGAACAGCAAGTACTGAAGAAAAAGCTGAGTTAAAAGAATGAAGTTTTTGGTATTAAAATATACAAATAATTCACTCAGAATAGAATGAAGAATGTTTAGAATGGACAGGTCACCTCCTTCTACCACCACTTTTTCCAAAGACTAGTCCTCCCACACCAACTCTACTGCATCAACAACTTCTACTATTTCAATTAGTATGGACACTAATGAGTCCATCTTTCAGTATGGTCTGTTCAAAAATAGTGACCAAGTGGAAAGACAACTGAGAGGACTACACACAGGAAAAGCCACCGGACTGGACAGAGTCAGTCCACAAGTTTTTAGGGCCTGTGCTGACCAACTTCTATGGTATCCTTTCTCACATGTTCAGTCTGTCACTAAGGTTCCAGAAAGTGTTGCTGCTGTGGCAAACATGCATTGTTCCTGTTTCAAAAAAGACCCTAATGACTACAAACCAGTGGAGCATACATCTGACATCATGAAGACCTTTGAAAAGCTAGTCCTGGACTAAATGAGTCCTGTCGTGGTAGACCACCTGGACCCACTGCAGTTTGCCTATTGCACAAAGACTTGAGTGAAGGATTCATTTATTTCTCTGCTCCAAAAGGCTTATTCTCACCTGGTCAAAGCTGGCAGTACTGTGAGAATTATGTTTTTTGATTTCTCCAGTACCTTAAATTCCATCCAGCCATCCCTGTTAAAGAGTAAACTCAGATATGCAGATGGATGAGCCTATGGTGTCCTGGATAATGAACTATCTGTCAGGCAGACCACAGTTTGTGAGACTCGGGGACTGTTTCTGATATGGCTGTGAACAACACTGGAGCACCAGAAGGAAGAGCTGGCTCCTTTTCCCTTCAATCTGTACACCTCTGACTGTAACTATAACACTAGGTCATGTCACTTGCAGAAATTCTCAGATGATTCTGCACTTATGGGGTGCATCAATAAGAGGGATGAGACAGAGTATAGGAGTGAGGTGAAAAACTTTGTTTCTTGGTGCACATAGTTTTGCTGATGTTAAGATGCAAACAATTCTAAGGAGCTGGTTATTGACTTTTGTCACACCAAAGAGCCTCTATGTCTGGTCACTATTGGAGTGCATGTAGATATTTGTGCACTGCTACAAGTACTTGGGGGTCCAGATTAATGACACGTTGGACTGTTTTCAGAACACAGAGGAACTATATAAGAAAAGGACAGAGCAAGATCTTTTAGGAGACTGTGTTTCTTTAATGTGGGAAGTGACATAATTTACATTTTCTGTATCTTTGTGATGGCCAGTCTGATTTTTTTATACTGTAATGTGCTGGACTGGTAACATCACTTCTGGAGTGGCCCACTGGCTCAACAAGCTAATTAGATGGGGAGGCTCAGTTATGGGATGCACTCTGGATCACCTAGAGGTAGTAGCAGAGAAGAGAATTAAGACAAAACTGAGTGCCATTATGAACAATGCTGCACATCCTCTTTCTGACCCAGTAACACCAAGGACTTTCAGCCAACAAATCATTCATCAGTGTGTCAAGGAACACAACTGGAGCTCCTTTATACAAACAGCAATACATCTGCATTGTGCCTCACTGGAACTGTTCTTTGATCATTAGACAAGTCAAAAGTTTTCTCTTTTTTAATTCTGGTGTTTATTTGAGGGGGATTGTCATTGTTTGTTATATTATATTATATTATATTATATTATATTATATTATATTATATTATATTATATTATATTATATTATATTATATTATATTATATTATATTAAGAGCTAAATTTCCTGTATATGCTATAGAGGAATGGTTCCTGTATGACATCTCAGGCTTCTGGGAAAAGCTTCACCCTCATGATCCTTCATTGTGATTACTAAATACAGGTATATGTATAAACAGTATAGAAGGTGCCAAAGATTTTGTGGTGTATACTGTACTGTAGAGCATATGGGAGGGGTGAGCGAAAGAGCTGCGGTATTGATATATATATATCCATCCATCCATTATCCAACCTGCTATAGCCTAACTACAGGGTCACCGGGGTCTGCTGGAGCCAACCAACACAGGACGCAAGGCAGGAAACAAACCCCAGGAAGGGCGTCAGCCCACCACAGTATATAAACATATATATATATAAACATTTATATATATATATATATATATATATATATATATATATATATATATATATATATATATATATATATATATATATATATATACATAGTGGCAGACAGCCGGGACCCACACCTGGCTGGGATGCCCCTTTGACACTAGAGTCGGGGGAGCAACCATGGGATCCACACTAAGTCCCCTGAAACACCTGGTGGCAGCCCCCCTGGGTTGCATCGGGGCCACAGGCATAAGAGGGTGCTATAAAAGGAGCCTGTGGCCACAACTCAGTGCGCCAGAGTCGGGAGGAGGAGGATTAAGCTTTCTGGGAGGAGTAGTGGAAGAAGAAAAGTATAGTTTGGGGTGATTTATTTTGGGACTGTGTTGTGGCTGAGGGACACGAGGAAGACGTGTCCCCCAGCTGAAGAAATATTAAAGTTCTTTTGCTTTATTTTAATGTGCCTCCGGTGTGAGTCTGTGTCAGGTCAGGTGCCTCTATAGCACCTTTGTTACACTGGCATCCCGAGTGGGACTATCTGCCTGGTTCAAGGCAGGGACCCTTCATTAAAAACATTTGTTTAACAACCCGGCACAGCCCCATGAAGTACGTGCACTGCACAGGAGTGTAAAAAGTACAGCCCTGACACTACAGAAGTGCCCAACCAACGGCACAAGGGCCACAACACTCGAGAGGCTCTATAACCCCGCCAAAGCCGGTACGGGGAGAAGGAAAGCCGGGTGGACTGCAAGGTCAGATGCCAGACACCCGCCCACCTACAAAAATGAAGCCGGGGTCGGTGTACCCCAAAGATAGGCCACACGGAGAATGTATAGTCTGGAAGACGAGATCTATCTAGATGCCGATGGCCCAGATCTGCGTCGGTGGCCTGGGGGTGCCGATCCACGGTGTGACAGCGGGGCGAGCTCGAGTACAAGCGAGGTAGGTCCGGTTTCCGTTTTTTCCACAGGACAACAGGCAGAGGAGGAGTGCCCGGATGATCTCCTCGACGCAGCTTTCCCTGATGTGAAGGGGGCAGTGGAGGAGCAAAGCCGCTTCCTCGTGGTAGGTAAGGGGGCGGAGGTACAAGTGGGAACGATTAATCTCCGCCCCAAACCCAATGAAAACCCAAGGGTGCCGGTACAAACGAGCAGGAGCTGCAGAACTCACAGTTGGCAAGGTGGAACGAGGTAAGCCCAAGTCCACTGCCAGCCATTGAAACTAACCTGTGTTTGGCTGTACGGGAGCTGGGAGAGCTTCTCCAACCCATGCAGTCTTTATTTCAGGCTCTGGGACTGCTCCAGAAGACACTCGACCAGCTGGAGAGGAAGGTCGACGTGCCCCTAAGAGCTACAGTATAACACAATGGCGGAGGAGGCACAATGCTGGGTTCTCCGGCTGTACTGATGCAGCGGTACAGGTGAGTGATGCCTGTACTGTAGAGCATATGGGAGGGGTGAGCGAAAGGGCTACGGTATTGATTGGTTCCGTATGCCAAGTAGCTCTGCCTCCGACACATGACGGCGCTGTGACAACAGATCGCGCAGCTGGGGTGGGACTGACTAAGATGCGTGTCAGCAGCCGGCTGAAAAGTGCAGGCTGCCAAACGATCACAGCCCACATGCCGGCGTCAGTCTCACGGGTGTCTAAAGGGCCATAGACAGCACAGGATCTCCCTTCTAACCATATGGTAACCCTGACCACCATTGCACCCCAGAATAAGAGGAGACCCCGGAAAAGGAAGGGGCCTCTAAACAGTGTGCAGTGTGAGCCTGTCTGCTTGAAGGCAGCTGAGGTCGGTGTGGAGAGGCGGAACCACCAGCCACTCTCAGCTGGGTGGACGTCGGGGCAGGACTTCCCATCCTGTTTCCAGTCCTGCAGGGATCGCACCAGAGCGGAGCACCGTTGCTATGGCTGCAACCGCTGTGGCCATGGCTGGAGGTGTCGTCCATGGAGGACACCCGGAGGACATGGGCATCGGGGCAACACCTCCCGGTCTTGTGATGTTTTTGTTGCAGGACAGAGCCGTGGACAGGAGGACGCCAACTCCCCATCCTGGAGGAGACCAGCCCTCGCAGGATGAGCCACTGTGCCCCACGGGGCTCAGCTGAGAGAGGGGCACTGTGCCGGACAGCCGGGACCCCCCTTTGACATTAGAGCCTGGGAAGCAGCCATGGGATCCACACTACGTCCCCCGGAACACTTGGTGGCAGCCCCCCTGGGTTGCATTGATCTCACAGGCAAGGGACTTCGGAGCTCATCCCTGTTGGGTTCTGTGGTCACCATCATTGGGAGCTGCAAGGCTTCCTGAGCTTGTGTGGGCGATAACGCAGCCACACCCGGAAGTGCAGCCTAATCCGGGTGGGCTATAAAAGGAGCCTTTGGCCACAACTCAGGGCGCCAGAGTCAGGAGGAGGAGGAGGACAAAGCCTCCTGGGAGGAGTGGAGGAGGAAGAAGAAGAAGAAGAAGAAGAAGAAGAGTGTGTTGTGGTGACTTTCTTGTGAGGTGTGTTTTGGGACTGTGTTGTGGCTGAGGGACACGGGGAAGACGTGTCCCCCAGCTGAAGAAAAATAAAAGTTCTTTTGGTTTATTTTAACGTGCTTCCGGTGCGAGTCTGTGTTGGGTCAGGCACCTATATAGCACCTTTGTTACAATATCTGTTATAAAAACAAATCTTGCAATGAGACACTTCCGGCGATGAGACATGATCTTTTGAAGAGAGACACTTTCATTTCCCGCGAAATAGACAAGTCACGTCATACTTACACCCTTTTGGAAGCAAGACCTGTGATTCACATGCTGAGCAGGTTAGAGATAATGGAAGTAGGAAAATATATTACCATTTAAAAGGGGTTTCAGAAGAGTGACCCCATCTCCTTGGTCTGCATTCAGACTCCCTCTTCACAACAGCACGTAGCGCTGGCGGGGGGGAGAAGGGATATGCGAGCGAAGTACAGATCACATGGCTTGGCAGCAGCAACAACTGATCGAACAAAGAGGAGTTACAAAAAAATGTATTTGTTTCCCATTGTATCACTGTTTAAGAGGGGTTTCAGAGGAGCGACCGCAATTCCTTGAGGTGCATTCAGCCACCATCTTCACAATGACTCGTGGAGCTGGCGGGGGGAAAAGGGGTTGGCAAGTGAAGCGAGCAGGAGGCAAAGCCTTCTAGTATATATACTGTATATATATTTTTTTTTTGGTTGGCCGTGATGTAAATATTTTCATAGACATTTCTCCTCTAAATAAAATTCCTTACTTGCTCAGTTCTCCATGGTTGGATGGTTGGGTGAAACTGTTTCTCCAGCTTGTTCAGATGAGTCCTTTCACTAGACTGGCACTGCCATGAATTCAGAAGTAATTTACTTCCGCTGAGGTGACACACAAATTTCATGCCACCAATTTGGCTGCTGCACACATCCTCAGTGGTAAAGTCATAAAGGAAATTGAAAGCATCCTGCAGGCCACTGCTAAAGATATTGCCATGTTTGGGCAGTTTTCACCAATTTAAAACTGTAACTTTTATTGTAAGTCAGGTTTATTACTTTCTATTGTTTATTTTTTCATAAATATAATCAAACTAACTTGGGCACAAAAATATAAAATGTAGGGATTAAAGTTTAGGTAGGATTTGGATGATAGACTACATTTTAAAAAACATAGATTTTGTGTGATTTTTAACATCATAGTTGCTCAGATATTAATATTGTTGGTAACTCCTTCTAGGATCAAATCTTGAAGCAGGCTTTATTTGTGCATAATCTCTATATATCTGTGTAAATCTCTCTGTCCAAAACTTCTCTGTGTTCCTTAATATACTATCATTAAATGTATCTGTTGCATTGTAGCTAATTAAATTAGTCATTTTTTGACATAAAGGTGTTTGTGGGATAGAACTTGTTTTGGAGAAAATTATACTAATTAAAAAATCCAAACAAACATAGAAAATCAGCACGACAGCAACTATTGTCCCCCAAAGTCCTCCAACCTACCAATTTGAAGCACTTTAGGATAATATTCAGGGTGAAGCATTCATCTGTCCATTCATTTTACAACCTGCCTGTTCAGTTCAGGGTCAGGAGACATACTCAAATGTGATGTATGAAATTAGATATTGGCCAATTTTGAAATATAACCCCACCACAAATCACTTATGAAATAAGCAGCTATTTGTCATAGGCGACTTCATCTTCTCTTTCAGAAACAGTAGGTGCTCAACTTAAATCATATGTATAAGTCCGTAGGTGTCATGTCAGTTTAGATCTAAAAAATGTTACCACGGACAAAAGGTTTACAATGGGAAGAAACTGAAATGTAAGAATAGTCAAGCAAAGCACGGGAGCAGCAATATTTAAAGCTGTGATTGATCGGCACCCTCAACTTAAGGATTAAGATAAACCTGAAGTAGAAAATCGACAGACATCTATAGAAGTGAGTTGCTGAAGAATGAGACTGTCTTTTGCAAACTCATCCCTTTGCTTAAACAACAAAGTTCAGATGACACTTAATGACATAGCTGCCATGTCACCTGCATTGCGTTCCTTAGCAACTACTTGAAATCATAGCAACTTGAAACATAAAATGCCAGTGCCCATGAAAAGCAAACACCCAAAACGGCAATACTCGTTTCACAGAAAGAATTAATAAATTAAAAAACAAAAATCCAAATGTATCTTTTGTTACTGAAAGAGAAAAATAATCTTTGAGGCTGCTGAATTTCTAGACCTCTAAATTAGGAAGAAGTGTGCAAGGCCCCTTTTTACGCATCCTGTCAGACTCGACCTTTTATCCTAAGTTGCTGCTGTCAAGCTTCCCACAAAAATTAGACTTCTTACCCAAACAGGTTTCACCTTATTGTTCAGTCGTGTGTGTCAGTTTCTCTGTCCCGTTCCTGTTCCTTTTATTTTTATCAGTATTTATTTCTCTGAATTTAACTGCTGTTGCCAATAAGTTCAAGTCTCAAGCATGTGGCACTTGTTATAGATGGCTGCTGGCTCTGCCCATAATGTGCCAATTAATTACCTTCAAGTGTCAATTACACAAATGAAGGTCACCTACTCAAAAAAAGCAAACCGATTCCTTAGCAAATAAGCAACTTATTCCATATCTGTGAGACATTAAAAACCATCTTGATATTTTCCCTCTGGAACTCTACTGCATTCAATGTACTATTACTTAGGCTGCAAGGGTGTTTTTGTCACACCTTATTTTGCTTAATAATTTGGGCATATTATCTGTAATATATTGTCACACTTTCATGCCAGAGGATTATCTTTTGGGCTCATCAGAGGTATGTGGTAAACAGTAGAACTTTGGGGACCTTCAAAATCAAACTTCATGGTATTTTGGAAGAATTAAATGGATAGGACTGGCAAGCTTTGTTGAGCTGAATGGCCTGTTCTCATCTAGATTGTTCTAATGTTCTAATACCACTCCAGGGCATGAGGGGATGCTATTACTAACAGTATCATCTCCTTCTTCTTCCACAGTGCTGAGAAGATGCCCAGTGTGGGCCACTGACACCAGCACTTTCAGTGTGAGCAGTATATAGCCTGGACGTTCCTGGAAGAAGGCAGTCATCCAAAAGATGGAGCTCCTTCTAAACCAGACCCACACATCTGGGCCAACCAGTTACAGCCAGGGGCGCTATAGCTTTCAGTTATTTTCTCTTTTCTACTCCTTTTGTTATTCTTCACGACTGAATTAAATGGGGTGACCCATCTGGTGCCCAAAAACTTCTTAGGGCTGAGTCCTTACTCATACATGACCACAAAATAACTAATCTAAAGTGTAAGTAACTCTCTTCTGTTTATTCTTTCACTTTATCCAATTGCCTAAGGTTGTAGATAAAGAAGGGAAGAGGGAAATAAGTGCTAACTTATACCACAGAGTGATAAGAGTATAAGATTTAAGATATTTAATTAAGGTCTACACAATAAAGAGTCTACAAGGGAAAATTGAGTCACCATAGGGCTCTATCAAGACAAAACAAAAGTGCAGTTGATTAATAATTTTGTTTTTTTCCCTATGTTACTAGTTGGTGTTGAGATGAACTAACCTACTGTCAAAAGTGCATCAAAAAAACTCGCTTTATGCAGAGTTTCAAATCCACTTCCTTTAACAACTTCCATGTGAAGTTTGTAGCTTCTTGTATCTGTGTGTGATTTCTCCCAGGTTTTCCAGTTTGCCTCCCTCATTGTAAACATAGTTCATTAAAAGATTTAAACTGACCCCACACTAAACGTGTAAACGTGCGTGAGTCAGCATGGAGATGATCAGGGTTGGCTCCTAATAGCGGCAAGGAAGTTTTCATCCTTACAACTCTGTATTGAGGATGGATTTATTCTTTATCAAGGACACAATTCTCGATCATTCTCTTACTTAGATCATAGTCACTACCAGTCTACAAACCAGTGAACAACGCTATCATTTTATATTACACTAGCCATGGTGCCTGCCACAGACAGGTAATGGAATAATTTAAAAATGTTTGTTATCTCTTGCCCTACAGATACCTTCAGCATCTTTTCTTCATCAGTGTTCCTTCCCTTGAACGCATTCCTCCAAAGCTTGCATCTTATACTCTTTCATTATTTTTGAGGAGTCTTTCTCACCTACTGTCTGATTTTTATATTTGCCATCTTTGTAGGTGACTCTCTCTGTCTTGCTCATACCCCTCTACTCCTCTCGCACTTCTTATTTCATCACGTCTCCATAGCCAAACTGGCCAATCGCAGGAAAACCAAACTGACCAATCAGAGATACTGGACATACAGACCTTAGTGTTTTATTATATACTGTAGTAGATTCCTGACAAGACCCGGTATATCCAGATATGTTTCTCTGGGCATCTCCATGTTGATGTTTTTATGACCCCAAAAATGCTTTCAATGAAAAAACACCACACACATTAGAGATTTGCTCCCAACAAAATAACCAGAGTTAAATAAACACTTGAGAAGCACATGTGAGAACACTGCTTCCATCTATACACTTGTAAAGGTTACTGTACCACAGTAACAGTTATTTCTTGTCATGCAAACAGGGAGGCTCAAGTGCGGCAGACATTTTAGGTGTAATCTTTTGGGGCTTCTTTGCCCACAGAGGGTCTCCTCATTTCAAAGTCAAAGCTTTGTCTCAGCATGCATATTGCTCACTACTTCCCACCCAGGCTTTATTTCCACTCAGTCATTTTCTGCAGCCTTTATGATCACAAGGTAAGAACAAACTATGGATGGGGCTCTTGTGATCACATACACATCCACTCAGCAACTAAATCAGCTTAACCAGCCTAGGATTTTAAGTCTGGACTATGCAGAAAAGAGGCCTGCATGGACGGTGACCAGGGCAAAACTTCAAATCCATCTCCTACAACACTTTTGTATTCTCTTTTAGAAAACTAAACCTGCTGGCATGATGAACCAAATTATAAATACTTAAAATCAAGTTAGAAGCTCAGGCGATGTGGCCTAGTGGTCCAGATTGTTAAATATGTGGATGCCAGTTCAGTCCTCATGCGTGTGACCCTGAAGAGTCACTTAATTAGCCTGCCCTCCATTTTAAGACAGTAAAGTTATACTTTGCACTGCATTTGTAAGTGTTCCATAGAACATGATATAAAATCAAAATTATTCATTTCTATATATTTTTATATAAAAATTTTAAATGACATGTACAATTTAACATTTCTATAAGTGATGAATGAACGGTGTCAGCATATGAATTTACTGTAAAGGTTTCTTGAAGATCCTGAGGTTAAAAAACAAGTGCAATTTTGCAGAATGGCATTTCTTACACAAGACATTTTCTCAGAAAATAAGATGGCCACTCTGCACTGAGACTTACACCTTTGCCATTAGTGGTCACTATGGTCAGACCCAGGATTTTTTTTCTCTAAGCCATGCAAACTGAAACAGACAAGGGCCTCCTACCAAAATGCATTCATTTGTATTTCAGTTCTAGCTTGCATTTTGTGTACTTGCACATTTTTTTGTTTCTTTGTGTTGCTCTAGGGACAAAAAGTTTGGCAACATCATCCCACAAAGGTGGTAACTCACAGCATAGTGATATTATTAGGGGGTGTCCCCACGTTAAGAAACTTAACACCTTTTCTAAATTAAACCACTGATGAAACAAGAGAAGTATCACATTTCCTGCCTCTGCTCAGTTTCAGTTTAATACAAGTGTAAAAATGATACAGTTTGAAGCATGGCAAGGCCATCTCCTCATGGATGCCTCACCTTGCTTCTGTGCAGCACTGTCAGCTTTAATTACAGTAAGTGCATTGGGTGGGAAATTCATGTATCCTGTTGAGTTCTTGCCTGGGTCTGTCTGTGGTGACAATAGTTGACCGTTCTTTATAGTCCTTCAGTTGAACTGATGTATTCCAATAAATTGACACAAGGAGTGGGAGCCGATCAAAGCAAGTACCATCTTTGAATGGAATAAGGGATACATTCACTCACAATGACACAATATGGAGATGGCAATCAACCTGAGCTGTGTCTCTTAAAAGCCCTGAAAAGGAGGACAGGAAAACCACAACTAGACAATGATCACTGTAGGCATGAAGAGGTAGCACCACTAGCCTCCAGACTGTTAAACTCATTTAGAACTGCTTACCATATACAGCTTAGGAAATATCAATCTTTATTAAGAGACACCTATCTCAAGGCGACTTATAAAAAGAGTTAACAGTCAAACTTCATTTCTCCTCCTCCTCCTCATTTGAAAAATGTTGAGAGCGCAGATGGAATTAGTGGAGGGGGGGACTGAGAACTTCAGGGGCCCACAGTCTGATCTGCTCTCCTTCTTTCCTGGGGAAATCAGAAGTGTGTCTCACAGGACACATCCCAGACTGGAGGCTGTATTTTCAGAGGAGTTAATATGGCCCAGAAGGTTTTTGAGTGAAAATATATAAGGACGTTAGATGAGGCCAAAATAATACAAGAATACAGAAAGAAACTCAACTGAAACTCTTAAGTAAAAGAGACTGCCATCTGCTAATGGAGACCTGTAAACAAATGCTTCAGTATGCCTGATTTTAAAAGCCTTCCTCATAGTCCTGCGGCTCGCCAAGCACTCCTTTGTGGACCCCCAATATTCACTCAATGCTGTCAAGTGGTAGCAATAGACCAGGGTTGGTCCCTCTCTTGTGCCTGTTGCTGTTAGGATGGGATCGACTTACCTGTGATCCTGAAGTTGTATGAAGCAAGTTCTATGAATAGATGGATGGGCAGACATTTGAGTGGAAAGTGCTGTGCAAGATTCACTGAGTAAAATACCTACCAGGCCTTGAGCTGAATGCAGGTCTGTGTAGATGTGATGCAGCAGGACTAACCATTGTACTTGTGTGCTGCTTCTTTCCTCATTTTTGGTAATCCGTTTGATATTAAAACTCTTTCAATTAAGAATAGATCCTTTCATAATGGGTGCCATCACAAACTCTGATCCAAAGTAGTGGACAAGATTACAGTGCCAAATAAACAGAACTTGACAAAACAGAACTGTAGGGGAGTTTAGAACTTACCTCATCTTGTTGGAAGGGTCCCATTGGTGAATTAGGTAAAAAGGAAGTTTGCTATTTCATGCCCAAGTTGTTCAAATCAAAGGTTTCTTCAAGCCCACTGCAGCACCTCTTGTGTCTGATCTTTCTGCTTGTGGTTGAGCAGATGCTACACTCATTCTCTCACTTCATTCACATCCCACCCTGTAGCACCCAATGAGCAACTCATGTTAAATCCCACCTTCTTTTCAAAATATAGCTTTTGTTTATATTGCCTCATTGGCAGCTGTTAGATGTTTTTGTTTGAAAAATGCCTGATAAAGGTGTCAATTGTTTTATTTATAATTTGTTATTTATTACTTTGGTTTTTTTTTCATAGTTAACAATGCATAGTATACACCTTAATAAAAGCTATGTCTGTCTGTGTGTCCATCTGGTTGCTATGTCTCTGTCATTCCAACAGATGGTGCATCATAAACATTAATACTGCTTTTACAAATTCAATTCCAAATGGCATATAACAGAGACATAAGCATTGCATGGTACACTGCAAATGTTAAGGTCTACTTAGATTAGTTAGATTTCGTATAAAAGAGATCCACATAAAATAACAATAGGGACAAAAAAGGTAGTAGAGAAAGTGTCCATATTGTCACGCTTGGGTCACAGATTTGCACAGAGACACAGGAAGTTGTAGAAAGCAGGAATTTTAATCAAACACTGCAAATAAACATTTGTTTCTTTTTCAAAAGCTTAAACGTGCTCCATGACAAGTCAGAGATGACAGTTCCGCTAGGAGCAGAGAGAGATAAAAGCAAAACAATCAATTCCAAAACTGACAGGCGCTGCACAAGGCTTTTAAGTAAGCGGAGAACAGCGTGAGGTCTGTCTTTATTACGCGTTATAGTGTAGACTGTGTTTCAGGGGTTTTCCCAGGGGCTTCTGTGTCTTCTTAGGGTGCGATCACCTCTCCAGCTTACAATATTAATGTAAATAAGACTTTTGAAATACAGTAAAGGAAAGATAACCTTTCACCCTGAAGGAATTTAATGGGCATACTGCTGGAGAGAGATGCAGAATGAGTCCCTGGGTCATTAAATGTCAGCCAGTCAGTCATTACCCAACCCGCTATATCATAACTACAGGGTCACGGGGGTCTGCTAGAGCAAATCCCAGCCAACAATGGGCGCAAGGCAGGAAACAAACCCCAGGCAGGGTGCCAGCCCACCGCAGGACACACACACACACACACACCAAGCACACACACAGGACAATTTAGAATCGCCAATGCGCCTAACCTGCATGTCTTTGGACTGTGGGAGGAAACCCACACAAACACGGGAAGAACATGCAAACTCCATGCACGGAGAACCCAGGAAGCGAACCCGGGTCTCCTTACCCACTGCGCCACCATGCTGCCCGTCATTAAATGTATGAAGTGAATATGCCTTTGATGTTTAACATGTTAATTTTAAGTAAACATTAACAGAAAAGGTGTTTTAAAACTGATTTCAAAGGTTGTAAAGGAAGTCTTCAATCCATCCATCCATTTTAAAACCTGCTCCATCCAATTTGACAAATGCTTAAAGGTTAATTCAAAACACACAGGGAGGTAGCCAGCTATGGGGTTTAAGAGGGTGTTGCTGTAGGCGTTTAAATTTAATCCAATTCAGATTAGAGAATGTTATGTTATGACCTTAATATACATTTTAGTATCGGAGATGGAGAAGTAGGACATCAGGACTACTAATATTTAATGCAATATTGGATGGATATTTTTTTTTTACTAAGGTTAAGATGAAAGGTTCAAAGTGCGATGTGGGTTAAAATGAATAGCTAAAAAAAAATTTGCAAATACACATGGAGAGTTTACAGAGTCCACAAGGACTGGGCCTTGAACACAGTCACCTGCAGCAGTGCCGAGCAGTGTGCCACCATTCCACCAATATTTTTACATCACCAGTGTTTCACAGGGCATACTAATACACAGACCCAAACTTACTCTTACTTAAGGGGCCAACAGTCAACCTAGTATATGTCAGGACTAAAGTCCAGGATTGATCTATAGCGGGATGATCCTATCAGATGTGAAACCCAGATCCTCCAAAATAGTTGCAGAGGAGAAAGAGGAGAAAGCAATAAAGGCTCTTATTAGAAGTGTATATTACAAAGAAAGTAAAACCTTTAATCAGATAAACAGCACAGCATAACATTTTGAAAACCCATTTAATCCAATTCAGTGTTGCGACAGCACCTACTCTGGCAGCACTGGGTACAAGGAAGGAGAATGCCCAGGAGAATGTGGGAGATGAAAGCCCCCATACAGTAGACATAGGAGGAGTATGCAGACTCCAGAAGAAACATGCAGACTCCTTGAAGCAGCAGCACTAACCACATCACTGCTATTAGCAATTACTGGAATTAAAATTAATAAAAGTACCAGCATCTTTCCAGGAGGTGATATCTATGATTAGGAAATACAAGGGAATTAACTAATTCATTATCCCAAACAATAGAGCAATTGAGCTTTAAGTAATTCAACAGTGAAACAAACAAAGACAAGCAAAGAATCTAAAATACATAACCAAAGAAAGTCACAAGGAGGAAACGAGAAAGAATCATGTACAGAAATAAAACTCAAACGCCCCAAGTAATTGTTTAAATAAAAACCTACACAAAGAACTTAAAAGCACTTAAACATCAAACAGAATAACAAAAACCAACATCCAGAATCTAAACCACAATATTTTGGTACACCATGGTTCATTGATCTGTTTGATTTTGCATTATAATGCTTTTGTTGTTATACAATAATGATGTCAACAGGTCCACCACAATAGCCTGAGGCAGTAGTGGGCATCATAATCATATGTGTACACATGCATGCTGGGAAGTTGCACGATGAGTGTTATTTTGTGACCCAGCAGGGTCTTATAGAGAACAGTAACTAAAATAACTGAAAATGGCGTTTAGTTAGGCAAGATTCTCTCTTGTTTCAGTGGTTTGAGGATCTGTAGCCCTGAATGGACCCTTAATTAATTTGGTGTTTGGTTTGGATTTTTGACATATATCTGTTTGTTTGGAATGCCTTTACACAATCTAGTTATGAGAGTAGTTTTTAAATTCCCACGACAACATCTTCAAGCATGGCTGTTGGGTATCCATATCTCCAATTGTTTGTTAGCATTTTGAAACTGGCAGTGGATCCTGGTCCAGACAAGCCTCTTTTTCTTATTTTTACAGTTCTTGCAATGGCTGACTGCCACTGGACCTGTCAAACCTGCAACTCAAAGCCTTCTCTTCACAGTTGAAAGTGACACTTGTGGTACAATTAAACCACTGTCCAGTAAGGCACCCACCACACAGGCTGTTGATTCCCAGAAAAATGTTTTCAGATTCGGTTGTAGGTTTGGGTCTACCAGTCCTGATCCTGTCAGTATTCCCTCCAGTTTCCAAGTTCCTTTTGATGGTGTAGGAAACCTTGGCTTTCTCTGCAATTGCCCTGAAAGAAAAATATACAGTTTTAAGAGTTATAGTGGTCTGTCTGTCTTCCTTTGTTAATTGCTTTTTCCTTGCCATGATGATAGCCATATACAGTGCACTATTGTCCAAATAATCCTACAGAGAGTTTTTAAAACAGTTTGTTCCACACTGCTTTTATACAAAGAGAGGGTTTGTAAGTAATCAGCAAAAGCTGGGACACTGGTAGAAATTACAGTTAACATCTACCACTGCACATAAGCTGCAAGGTGTTACCCCATTACTTGTTCCTTAGAGAAAAAACTTTTTATATAACTTTGAAAATTATATTATTTTTCAGTTATTGGTCACCTAAACTTTCTTTTTATTCTGAGAGATTACATCTTACATTTATACCATTTAGGATATTCCATGGATTTCAGTTGGCTTAAATTTTAATAAAATCTGGAAATATGGGAGTGTGGAAGGACAAGGGGAGACAGCCTGCACAGGGCATTATCTCCCTCAGACCTCGAGATGGCAGCAGAGCCCCGACTCCCTTAGAGCATTATGGGAACTGGAGTGATTTGTTGGGTTCCATGGATTCTGCCAGGGGGTGCTGTGGAGACTAGTGAGCCCTATTTTGTGGGGCTCTAATCTTGCCAGGAAGTGCCCCTGGGCCAGGCCTTTGGGACTTCCAGGGATTACATAAAAGCAGCTGCCTATCACAACTCTGCCAGCCAGAGTCGGGAGGAAGAGAATGTGGCTTGTGTGAGAAGAGAGAGAGAGAGAGAGAGAGAGAGAGAGAGAGAGAGAGAGAGAGAGAGAAGATGAAGAGACAGCAGAGAAAAGTAGAACATTATAACTATGTGCTTATTGCACTGTGGTTGTGGCTGTGGTGGGAAACTCTTACTTACGGAAGAGTTTCCCATAATAAAAAACTCTTGTGTCCGGAGCTTGTTACTGTTGGGCGTTTGGGGAGCTGGGCACTTTATTAATTCCAAAGTGGAAACTGTCTTTTTTTACAAGACCTATAGGGTCACACCGCAGGATTAGCTAATGAAAAGCACCCTTGGAGCCATTTTCAGAAGGACCTTTCTCAAGGGTCCAGTGGAGTAGGATTCCTTCTGGCAGTAACAGGATTTGAACCAGCAACCTTCAAGATACCAGTGTAGGTCCTTAGCCGCAGAGCCACCACATACGTATTGTGAGGTTTCTAATCCCTCTTTTGGGACTCCCCCAGTGGGACAACACGGTAAAGAGTTTCCCGAAGCACAATTGCTTTGTCTGTGGAAGACAGTTTATCTGTCGCCTCAAAAGCAAATCTGAGGTAACCACGGTCGTCGATGGTTGATGCAAGGAACATTATAAATGCAGGGAACAGGATTACTTGGCCACTAACCTAGCCATGACCCTACCTGATTGCTGTGTCTGTGTATAGGAGAGTAAAGCTGAATAAAGCTGGTATTGCTAAACTACGGAGATTCAGACTCATGTTTTGTGGTGCAAGTCACAGTATATTTTTACATGCATGCACTTGGATGGCAGGTTAAGGGCTCTGATGATGGTAGTTACACACTGTGTGCTAATGCCTTCTCTCTTCCTCCCTCTGCAGAATGGAAGATTGATAGTTTCCACCACTGCCATCACTTTTGTTGTCCACCCTCCAGGACCCACACTTTCCTCCATGTATCCCATATGTTAATTCTGCATTGGACCTGTAATAACATTGTAATAACATTGCTAGAAGGCAGTTAACAGCTGTCTGTAAAAGCTGAATACCAACACTCCCATAATATTTTGTAAAGAGGAGGCAGACATGGGACATGGGGTGCAGGTTCTCAAGTGAGCTACGTTTAAGGGGATATGCTTTTGAAACGTTATGAACATTTAATGGTGTATCTGAAAGACATAAAACCAAGGGGTGCAAAGAATAATAACTATGTAGTCAGTTGAAACTGCTCGGCTATCTGTGTATAAAAGGAGATGAGGATTTACATCCTACACTGATCTCCATATAGTTATCAGTGAATTTTTGCACACTCTCTTTCTTTTAACACTTTTTTGATATTCTTTTCTGTAGTCAGCACACAACATATAATCCTCTTTTTTGACGTCGAAGAGAGAAGCTCATATTTTTTCTTTACTGTACTTTCTAAACTGCAGTTGCACTGCACCAGGACGTGCACCGTATGTGGTACACAGGCTGCTAAAAACAGAGACATGTGTGCACCCTCATCATTTCCTCTCCAGAAAATTCTACCAAAAAGGGAGGGCTCCTTAAGTGGTCCATGTTTTAGAACCCTCTCTTGACTATGCTGGAGATCATATTTTTCTAAGAATCTACAAACCTGTGATATGTATGTGAGCATCAGTGTGCAGGCATGGAGACCGTGTTCTGAAACTTTAATTTTCCATAATGACTAATAGATGGAAACTGCGATAGCCGCAGTGTTAACAAACACCAACAATCAGCAAAAATGCTGTTAAAACATAAATGAGTGCTAGTGGTTTGGCTCTGAAAGTAGTTAAGGTGTCTTTCAAGTAATGTAAATTCTGAAGCTAACAGGTTATCAGAGCAAAAAGATACAATTTTCAGATGTGTTGCACTACTTTTCTGAAAAAAATGGACCTTATAATGAAACTGAATGTATCATCTTCATAAATAAGAAAGTACTGAGTCAGCAGGGGAATATCAAAAGTCAGCAGACTCTTCTAGTATAAGTTTCATAGTGTCCTTTTACCACTATCTACCATTATTTACCCCTCTTTTGCCCATTTATGAACTTCTCTTGGAATATCTTCTTTAAAAGTACTAATACAAGGTATTTTCCATTAACATTTGCCTCAGAATATACTAATTTAGGAGATACATACATAAAAAAGTAAAATCAGAGCAATCAATCAATTGCAGGGGATGCTTACTCCGTGGTCTGTGTGTGGTCAAATACAGTGACACTGTGCTGTAAAAACTGGTGCCATCCTTCGGAAGAGACATAAAACTGATGACTCTCTGTGAACGTCCAAGATCCCTAGGCATCTTTTGAAAAGAGTAGGGTGTTTCTTAATATCCTGGGTACACAGCCTGGTCATTCTGGCCCACTAATAATCCTCTATCCTGTATTGGCTAAGTGTCTCTCTCGCCCCTTGTGGGGTGAACATACTGGTGCAAGAATGGCTGCCTTTGTGTACTACACGTTTTGGTGGTGGTTGAAATAGTTCCCCATTGTTTATGTCAATTTTTTTGTGCAGATTAGGAAAGTGCTGTATAAATTACATTTATGAAATTATTAATCAAATATTTGGTCCAGAATGGGGCTCTACACCTGTGTCAATAATGAGTTAATTTTATGTGGTTGATAATACAAGCAGCTACAGTTGTGTGGTGAAATCACCACGATGGTGTCCCATGACACATCCATCCAAGCACTGTGTAGCTCTTTCAAAGTGTCAACAGCCCATAGAAAGAGTGGGAAAGAGGACTGACATCACACTTTACTTTGGAACGTTTGGATTACAAACTGTGCTGGTGCTGGGTAATTTTGAACCCTAGCTTATTAGTGTGCCAACCAACTGTTTGGTAGCTAAACCATGAGGCTGGGTCTCACCCCACTTTTATGACCTGCTTAATGGTGGCACTGGTCCTGATTACAAAGCAGCTATTGACGCTCTTACAGGTCATCCGCCAGTTGAAAATGGCTCAAATGTAAGTATCTACATTTTATTGATCTTAAAACAAACAATTATTTTCATTCCCTTTGGAAACTTTTCAGCCCCTTGAATGTTTTCATATTTTATTGTTCTGCAACAAGAGTGATCTAAATTAAATTACAAAGATAAAACACAAAATAAATTGTTGTATAATAATTCAGTCCCTTGAAGTCCCTATTTAGTAGATGCACCTTTGGCAGCCATTACAGCCTTGGATCACAGGACTTTATCAGCTTTGCACTTCAGGACATTGCAGTTTTTCCCCTTCTTCTTTGCCAAACCGTTCAGATTCTGTCTTGTTGCATGTGTGTGAACAGCTTTTTTGAAGTCCAGCCACAAATTCACAATTGGATGACTTCCAGTCTATGAATCAGACACCCTAGGACATTAACTTTGTTGTTTTTTGGCCACCGTTCCTGTGTAGCTTTGGTTTTATCCTTGGGGTTGTTGTCTTGCTGATTGACACATCTTCTCCCAAGATTCAGGTTTCTTGCAGACTGCATTAAGTGCTCCTCTAGAATTTCCATGGATTTTGATGCATTCATTTTACCTTCCTGTTATGGTGTGAAATTCTGTATATAAGTGTCCCCCAGCCACAACGCAGTCCCCAAAGCACCACCAAACAACCACACACTTACTTCTTCTTCTTCACCACCACTCCTCCTCCTAGCTTCGTCCACCTTCCACCCGTCTATGGCCACTGAGTAGTGGTTGCTGGCTCCTTTTATGTCCCACCTGGAAGTGTTCCAGGTGTTTGATCACCTGTTTCCAGTTGCAGTCCAGGGTGGGGCTGAAGATTCGTCCAGCTGGACTAAGGGATCCATGCAGCAACCCCTGGCGGCCACCCCATATCCCAACAGGGCTGTGGAGAACTCCATCTCCCATGGAGCCTTGCGGGAGGCTGAGGCACCACCGTCAGCCAAGGAGGCTGCCACCAAGTGTCCCGGGGGAGGTATTGAGCAGCCCATGGTTGCTCCCCCAGAACATATGTCAGACAAAGCAATGACATATTAGAGTGCCATGATTTAATTGATAAAAGCAGCAATAATTTCTAAATAACCAACTCCCTGAGTCTTTGGTACTGACCCAGGAAGTGAACTTCATTGCAGGGTTGGGCTTGGGAGCTTCAAACCAGTTTGGTAAGTGATTCTCTACAGAACATAATCTCAGCCTCCACAGCAAAGTCACAAACTTACCTAGCTAGTGAACTTCATCTTATCAAATGGTCTTGGGTGAAGGTGTGAAAAGGCAGTGAGAGGGATGGACCATCAGAACAGCTTAACCAGAATGACTGTGTTTGGACTGAGAGCCTAAACACCATAAGCAAAGCAACTGGGAAATAAGTTGTACCAAAATTCTGTTGGTCTGAAGTATGGCTGTTTCAGATTGGTTTTGAATTAGAGACCATTCTGTACCACAACACCCTATTGGCTTTTGGATTTGGACAGAGAATGAATAAATGTGGTCGCTTTACCCCTCCCACTCTCTCTCTCTCACATACCATGGCCTCAAACACTGAGAAGCACAGCTCAGCAGCCATATTGAGACAAGTATGCGGCCTGTTCTGAAGAAAGCTAGAAATGATGACTTACTGTAGATTCCGGAATATAAACCGAGAATTTCGTCCTAGATTTTTGGCTTGGAGTTTGGGCGTCGGCTTATACAACAAGTATCGTTTCAGATTCAAGATTTCCAGCAGGTTTTGCCAATGAATACGGAATTAATTAATGATGAAACCACAGCTCCATCTTTCAGATGAAGAAGTAACTTTGCATGCCGGTACTTTAAATTAAGTAAAGAATTTATTCAAAAAAGTGTTTTCGTTGTTGATTTTATTAATAAAATTTATAATAAATTATCGGGAAGTTTAAAATGAAATTTTTTGTTTTGATTTACGATCAACATCTTGCGTTACGAAACAGATGCGTTCATGTGTATCTGCTTGTGCGATTGTAAACAAACAACCAAAAGCGTTAGTAAGCGTCAGTCGGAGCACAGATACATGTGTTTGTGGATGTAATTTCGGTTATTGCAGTGATTTACCTATATATATAATTCACTAAGACCATGCAAGCAAGACACATAATTGCTAAGGAAGGAAGAGAAGGTAAAGAAAGCGATCACAATCAAAATGAAGATGGAAATTGTGTGGAAATATGAGAGTGCTGTTCGTGTGACCGATCTCACTAATATGTACAGCATGTCGAAATCCACCATCTCGATAATTTTACAAAGAAAAGATTTGCATAAGGAGGCTCCTTCTAAACAATAACCACCTTCTGTTTCATTCTCCTCTTCCTCCCTTCCTGCAGCCCAAAGATGTCAAATTAAATGGTGAGTACAGTATGAAATTGTTGTTTCTAGAATAGAATAGAATAGAAAGGCTTTTATTGTCACTATATACATGTACAATGAGATTACAAAAAGCTTCTTCAGTGCAGACATATGTGTAGAACACAACAAGCAAATAAACAAACAAATGGTGCGAAAAGATGCAAAGAAGTTGCAAAAAAAAGTTCTGTATAGGGCTTGTATGGTTGTGTTTTTAGCCTTAGCATAATGCCGGATCTGCGGCCCTGCTTCTGCTTTCTTTCCCTCCTCCGTCTGCGTCGACTCCTAGACCCAACAACAATCCACAGAGAGCCCACTGGTCTCGCTATGTTGTCTGGGATGTTGTGTGTGTGATGAAAAACACTCGAAACAGATGTCTGGCTCTGGACACCGATGTCTATAAGGTTCTGACAGGTGTAGCAGATGTTCGCCGAACCGATCGTGCACAAACAAGCAAAAAAAAAGTACAAAAGCAACAAAAAAGTGCACTGAAAAGGAGAGCCCTGAGCCGCTGCGACCATGCGCGCAATATAGCTAGGCACTTTTTATAACTTTTTGGTTAGTATATTAGAAAAATTATTGGTGTCTTGGTAAATTATGCACATTATACAACCCTTTTTATTATGAAAAGGTTAAGTGTTGCAGTGGGAGGTTCGGAATGCATTATGGGTTAGCCTTCGCGAACGAATTAAGTTCTTAAGTCAAGAGTCCACTGTATTGCGTATTTAAGTTAATCAAATTTTTAACGAGTCTCCGGAAATCCACTCGCCAATATACCGTATTTGCGTATATAGTTTCAACACAAAGGTTTCATTTTACCAAACTTCTCCGCAATCACTTCCTGGTTTCCATCAAAAATGCCGTCAGTCTCGAATTCTCGCCGATAAACATGATAAATATACCCGAAGAGACACTTTTAAGGAAATTTAGAAAATTTTGTTTGGAGAAGGGGGTCGGCTTAAATACCGGTCATCAGCAAATACATGTAATTTAGTAGGTAGCTAAGGGGGTCGGGTAATATACAGAGTCGGTTTATATTCCAGGATCTAAATAAATAAATAAAGACATTCAAGTAAGTAACATGTCTGTGTGCCACCTGAAACTACACATCAGCATTTATCAGGTTGTATGGTTGCCAATATTCACCTGTCCTTTGATTATTGTTATTATTTTATTAATATCATCAATAATACATTATTTAAAGTGTAGCTTAACTCCTGCTTGTCTTTTAAATCACCTAATTGCCTGAGGATATAAATGTAGAAGGGAAGGTGGGGAGAAGTTAAAAAGTACAATACCTTATTAACAGTGGTAAATCTGGGAGATTTGAGGCATTCTGACAAAGGCTACACATTAATAATACAAAAGAAGAAAGCAGACTAATATAGAAGTCTACAAAGACAAAACACCTCTACCCTGACAAGCCTTCCAGGTTGTGGCATGAAGAAGAATCCCCACAGCATGTTGCCGCCACCACAGTGTTCCATGTTCTGCGTTGGGGATGGTGTGCTTTTCATAATTTGTGTTGTGTGGCTTAAGCTAAACATGGCAAATCATGTAATGGACAAAAAGTTCAACTTTGGTGTCATCAGACCATAGAAACTTTTTCCATCTGATTACAAAATTTCCCTTGTGCCTTCTGGCAAACTATAGCTGATATGTCATGTGTGTTTTCTTTTACATCCTTTTTCTCTTTGCCTCTCTACCATAAAGTTGCAACAGGTGAAGTACAGTTGTTGTCTGCACAGTCTCTCCAATCTGTGCTTGTGACTCTTGGTGGTGTTTCTCATCATGTCTTCTTCTTCTTCCATGATCACTCAGTTTTTGTGGATGGCCTGCTCAAGGTAGATTTGCAGCTGTCCCCATACTCTCTGATTTAACTGGACTCCAAGGGATATTCAGTGACTTGGGTATTTTCTTGTACCCATTCCCTGGCTTGTGCTTTTCATGGAGTTACTTGGAGTGTTCCTTTGCCTTCATTGTGTAGGTATGGCGACCATACTGACTCTCCACAAGCTGGATTTTCCAGAAAAGGGGCCTTTATAATATAATCAACTGAAACCCCAGACTGGTGATCTCCATTGAACTAATGATGTGACTTTTAAAGCCAACTGGCCACCCCAATGATGATCAGGCATGTTGTATTAAAGGGGGTGAATACTTATGTGGTCAATAATACTGTGATGTACATTTGAAATTAGATTGGACCATTGGGAAGAGATTTGTTTTCACTTTGACATTAAAGATTGATCAGTGTCAAAAAAGGATAATTAATTCCATTGCATTGTATAAGAATAAAATGTGAAAATGCTACTATTTACAGGTGCTGTATATTAGTGCAATGAGGATGTAAAGGTTTAATACTCATAACATTTAACTGGCATTAAAACAAACTAACAGAAGATAACAGCAACATGTTTAATTCGTCAATTGAATAAATACATTTCGTACATAGGAATACAGTTTAGAAATTATATTCTATACTTAGTATATGCTTAAATATTTTTAAATAAATACTTAAAAGAATGTAAACAGATATTTAGATTTACACAATGTTCAGAAGTAAGACAAACCATTTCATAACTGTAATGATTGAAATCAAAGTAGTTAATTAAGCAACAGGTTTTAAAATGCTAATGTAGGAATATTCGAGAAATTGCACAATACTCTAGGTCCTTATAAATTTCGGTTGAGAGTTTCACTGCGGCTCCTGCACTCAACTTCTTCATTGACTTCTCTTCTCACGGCAGAACCGAGTCAGATACTCAAACAGAATGTCCAGCTCCCCAAGAGCTTTGGTCTGTCCTTGTCTCCCCAGCTACAAAATATTAAGAGAAAAAAAACACATACATTACATTTACAATAATTTACTTATACAATGATAATTGCTGATAGGAGTCGAAAGCTTACAAATAAGGACGCTTTTAGAAGATTTAAGATGCATGATTCATTTTCTCCCTTTGTGGATTTCCAGCTACAAGTATACAAACTGTATCATAGGCCTTCGCTTCCATTCGTACATTCATTTATATACATCTGTTCAGACTTTCCTACACACCATATTTCACTTTAATTAATAATGCTTCTCTCCATTATAAAAGTTCATCCATTACATCACAGAAGCACCAGATGTAAAATGGGCACCAACCCCAGACGGGATGCCAATTCATCACAGGTCCACACGTGCACACACACACACACACATACACTGCACCAGTTTAGCTCCCCACATAACTTAACATCAGTGTCTTTGGAACATGAGTGTGCAGCAGAACTACCTGAGAGGGACTACAATTCCCAGCATGCCACAAGATTGCCTGAGAGGCTACTGAGGGGACACACAATTTTGAAAGCCGTCGGTTAGAACTGAAAGGGCTTTTTATTGTAGCCATCTTCCATTCTCCTTATTTGTGTTATAAACTCTTCATTACCCACAAGGATTGCAGACTTCTCCTAGATGTATAGTGTTTGTTCATCATCTAATGTGTTCATGGGATTTGTGTGTTTGGAGTCATTGCCACACAGAATGTGCTCCTTCCATTACTGGTCATCATTGGACATTCAAGATATGGCAAGACAAAGTTAATATTTTTTTCCAAAGGGCTGTTTATTTGGATGTATTTCTGTATCTCATCTTCTTCTTCATCGGATAGCTGGAGTGTCTTTTGAACCGTGCCTATGGTTTTGTTAGTTGTTTGTCGTGTGTTGTTGCTGTGGGTTATCGTTATCAGATTGTTAGGTATTTACTTGTGTTTGTAAATAGTTTTCTGAATACACCTTTTTGAATTTTACTTCAATGTGGTGTACCTCTGTGGAAAGGGAGTGTGTGTTGGACCACAGAGGATGGTGTCCTATTACAAATAAGCAAATCACTGCTTAGAAAAGTGTGAATCATAGCACCTCAAGACCACCAGAGGTGTAAAAATTGAATCCCAAACAAAATCCCATACAGACAAACACCACACAGTCTACTAGGTGGAGAAAATAAAAATAAATAAATTGTTAATTCAATACCAGGCATGAATGAGGCTGACTGAGTACTTGTCTGAATTAAAATCATGCAGTTTACCTGACTTGATATGAAACTAAAATACATTATAGGTTATCAGCAAATAAGATTGCCTAATGGTTTGGTGTGTATGCTGTCCACCCATTGAACAGTAGATGTGTTTAATTCAAATTAGTGTGGTAAAAGCTTCAGAAATGTCCTTCAGTCACAGGCTTTATTTCTACACACACTCTCACTCTCACACTTGGCCACTAGGCCAATCTAGAATCCATTATTAATCTACATGCATGGCTTATGGATGTGGCAGGAAAGACTCCACATGGTGCCACTGAAGTGTTCATGCTTCTATTTAATTAAGCTTCTAATTCCAATGCAGAGTTATCAGAAGCTACAGCCATTTCCGGCAGCTTTGAGCATTAGGTAAAGAAACAGAACCCTCAACTGTGCCATCTAAATAGCAAATGTAATCATGTGGAATTTGTCTAGAGCTGAAGAATCTCTTAGGACATCTCCTTGTGTGTTCTGGGGTGGATGGGTTTTGCTAAAACTGGCTCTTGTGCGGTTGAATCCCTGAAAGGGACAAAGCACATCTGAAAATATAACAGTTAAACAAAGCAACCCATTCAAAGAGCAGTCCTGCTGCTACTTGGGATGAAGGAGAAGATTAATCAATATATTCTTTCACTTATTTCCCAGACTTATTCATTTCAATTTAGAGTCGCAGCTGTCTTGTACATACATATTGAAAATGTTTTAATTGCTCATTGTGTGCATCTTCCTGCTGTTTAGGACATTTTTACAGTTATAAACCATGCTTAGTGTGGACTCGTGAATTGGGCTTAATAATGTGACTTCAGGCTGTAGTTTAGAGAGTATTCCTTTGCAACCCGGTGGTGCTGGGTGAAAATCCAAAGAGCAGGACTGCTTACCTTTTTGTATTCTTCTTTAAAGGTATGCAAGTGCCGGTCATACTTCCCATTTTTGGTCATCTGAAACAAAAATATGAACACAATGACCATTTTATCTCATCATCTCTGCCCTGCCCAAGTGTTCCCGTATATAAAAATTCTCCAAAAAATAATTTAGCCGCTTCTTCTAAAATAAAATGAGTAACCAATTCCCAAATTAAAATCTACTGCAACAGACTACAAAATTTACATTTACAACCAGGAATTTGTGATTTTCTTGTTTTTATGCAGTTTCAAATTTATCCTGGGAGTATGTGGCACAATGTTGGAATGAACGCTGTCCAAAGTACTAAAATGTAGATTCTCATTTTCATTCATTTTCCACCATTTATCTGAGAGCAGGTCGCGGGGCCAACAGTCTTAATTATGAAGCCCACTTATCCTTTTCTCTGGTTACACTTGCCAGCTCATACTGTGGAACCCCAAGGTGTTCCCAGGGCATCTGGGAGAGATTATCCTCCCAGCAACCCCTGGGTCTTTCCTAGGGTCTCCTCCTAGGTGTTTGTATAAAACCTCCACAGGAAGGTGCCTAGGAGGCATCCGTATCAGATGCATGAACTACCTCAATTGACTCCACTCGACGCGGAGGATCAGTGGCTCTACTCTGAGACGTCTGCGCTTCTCACCTTTCCTATAAGGGAGAACCCAGCCACCCTGCAGAGAAAGCTCTTTTTCTCAGATTCTCATTTTCTATGCACAATTAAGACCTTATGCAAAGCTAATGGATCTGAACAACTACAAATGACTATTTCTCAGACAGCATAGTTGTAATCAGCAAGAATCTTGCAAGAATGAAAGAACAGATGTGACTTTGCAGCACTGAAAGAGTCACCTTGCAATTGACAAGAACAAGACCCTCTAGAAGTGGACACAGTCCACCATAGTCACTTCATCATATCTTCTCATTTGCTTACAATTTCATTTGTGACAATATATGAATTGAAGATCACGTTATGGCATGTCCAATTAAAATTAATTAATTTAAAACTGCATCAAAGTGGTAACTAGGAACTAAGAATTGTTACATTACAGAAAGGCAGCTAATGAAGCTATGACCCTGCTAAACAGGAATGAATTATGCTACTGTAATTCGTTTAATTTATAAAACAATTCTAATAATAATAAAATAATTATTTTGATTTTAAGGTACTGTACACACTAATTAAATTAGTAATATAAAATAATAAACAATGCATAATTGAAAAATTATATCAACAGCTTGCTTTTATAATTAATTAGTCAATCCCATTGATACACAAGTTCGTCTAGCCATACTTGCCCTGGTATGAGTGTGTCATCTTGCTCTTGGAGGTCCTGCCATCCCTTACCAGGTAGACTCTTGCATTACAGCTGGTATAGCAGGTTCATGAAATTAGTGAGTTGAAACTGAGATCAGTTTATTTTTGTTTGTCATTTTTTGTTATTACTTGGAATACACATTTTGCCTTTGCATTGAATGTTAACCTCCCTGTCCCTTCAGTTAAACTTTGCAAAATGAACCTCTGCATAAGATGTGAATACTTAAGACACTTACGCAGATTTTCAGGTCTTTAGCAATCCTGTGGAGATCTTCGGTCACAGTCCTTGAAATCGGATACTTAATCTCTAATGGCTCTGAAGGAAGCATGACTTGGTGGAGGTAGAAATCGAGAATATTAACATGAAGGCAGCAGAGGTAATGATCCTGCAAGTGAAGAGAAGATAGCAAGATTTAGAATCCTGTCCCATAGAGCTAAATGTGAAGCTCAGACATTTTGTTTCTTGGTTTTACAGTACACTATACATTGCCAAATGTAGGATAGAACAATTTATTAGCATTAACTCTTTTTACAAATGTTTACTGACCGTCATGTTGTTGTGTTTTTCTGTGAGTCGCAGCAATCTAGTATCCGTGTCATTGTCATTACGTTGTGCCTGTTAATGAAAGAGTGGGTCAGAAAAGAATGCCATACATCTACTTGTTAATGAATTCATGTCTGCTTTTAAATACCCATCTCCCAGGCCAGGAAGTCAGAGTACAAGCCTGACTGATTATTTTGCATTATTTCCCATTTAGCTCATGGATCAGGATTGACTAGTTATTATCCAAATAATAAATGCCCTGCATGCTTCATTCTATTTGCTGAGGGCTGTCCTATTAATCACCTCAAAACACAGGATAACATAGCTTTGGTGTAAGTTATTCTGCCGTTCATTTTTGAACCCTCTTTTTCCCACTAAAAGTTTAATGTTATCCCAGGCTACGTTGGGAGCATGAGTCTTGAAAGGGGCAGATTAGCAAGCACACCCTCACAGAAACTAGTAGCAAATTACCTTAGACATCATAAGAGTATAAGACATCTGACAAATAAGAGGACTCCATTAAGTCCCTCAAATTCGATTTGTTTAGCTTATAGTTACGCTGTCCCTATATCACATCCAGATTCTTCATAAAGGTTGTGTTTTCTGCTTCAGCTACATGGCTCAGTAGTTTGTTCTGGAGTCCCACAACTCTTGCTTCCTTGCTTTGATCTTAATTGCATTTCCCTTTAATGTCCACTGCTGTTTTCACATACATAATTCAACTGGATCTAATTTATGGATGCCTTTGAGACAATGTGTGGGATATGTTTGGAAAACTGGGCTTTCATTGGTTTATCCTTGAAATCTATAAATTAGTTAATCTGTGACATTCTTGTTCCTTTACAGTGTCACTGTTAGCTGGAGCATATCAGGCAACACCTGAGTAAAGAACAAGGAACCACCTCTGGATATGAAGTAACCCCATTGCAGGGTATGCCTCAGAGTGACCCTTCAGTGCAAAATCTAAAATTTTGGGATGTGGAAGGAAATGCAGGCAGATATGGAAAGTCCATGAAGACTTCACACAGACCACGTTGGAATTCAAATTCCAGATGCCTGAAGCTGTTAGATGGTAACCACTGTCTAATCACTGCTCCTGCTTAGCCATAATTTTGCTACCTAAGCAGATGATTCAGGGCTGAATATCAGCAAGAAATCTGTGACAGGGTATTAGTTAAACCCAGTTTGACTAAGCAGGTTCAGTTGTAGGCCCATTAAAAGAATGTATGTTCATTTAGGAACAATACTAAGTAAGTACAGGTTGACATACATTAGAACTTTCTTTTAATTTCATGACTTATCTTATCTAAAGATCTTGACCATACATTGTTCTTCTATCTCCTGTTAAATTAATCTTAGCCTGAATGAACCTATTAATTTTTTACATTTAAGAGTTTTCATTTAAAAATTTACCATTGTTGTTTCTTGTCCTAGTGTGTGGATATAAACACAGGAAACTTCAGTTTCTGTATTACATCTTGCCTGAAGAAGGGGCCTGAGTTGCCTCGAAAGCTTGCATATTGTAATCTTTGTAGTTAGCCAATAAAAGGTGTCATTTTGCTTGGCTTTTCTCTACATGACTTGTGATGTAATGGCTGAATCTGTCTGACATGACACAATATATTCTTAACATAATACAATAACAATTCATATATTTGAGCATTAATGCAAACCTTGAGGATGGACTACTTTAGTTTGAATTATTATGAGCATTAGTTCCCATCCACAGTTGTCACCACTGCTGCCTCATATACTGTATACTGCATCCTATAGGTTCACAAATCACATCTGCACATTATCTGTGTGGATTTTGCACCTTCTCCCTGTCTATCCATGGTTCTTCTCTACTAGTTTCATTAGTAATCCTAAATTCTCTCTGGTGCCTGTGTGGACATGTGCACAAGTGGACCTTGTAATGGACTGGCACCCTCTCCAGTCCTGTTTCCTGCCTTGTGCTGCCAGGATAGGTTTGGTTAGACTAAGCTAGCTTGAGAATGTGAGGGTATATTATAAGTGGCCATCTAGGAACTATAAGTGTAACTGGAGTAAGCCTAACTGTGTAAGAGCAAAGAAGTTACATTTTTAATTATTATGAATTTCTCAAGATAGTGGTCTACAGTTTTTAATGCAAATATAATGTTTTCACTAAATTAAAATCTATATAGACTCTGCAACCTCTAAGATCAGGACGATGAAGATTTAAGAATTTGTAACAGATTCATGCCAGTTCAATCAAGGTGGCACAGCCTCAGCTTCCTTATTAATTCGCATATATTTAATCAAAATAACTCCTGATCCAGGTTGACCACTGTATAATGGTCTGAACAACGTCCTTCCCGGAAAGCAGATTTATTCATTTAAACTTACAGGTCAGAAAGGAAGCTGCTTGGTTTGGATAGCCCAGGTCCCATACTGATGAGTTAATTTTGTTTAATTTCTAACCATTTAAAGACTGCACCCTCTTTTGCCCATAAATACTCACCGCTTTGGCAAACTGGTTGACACGTTGTCTTGGCAGGGGGCTATTTAATGGTGCACTCCTCAGATGCTTCAAAGTGTTTGTGCTGCTGGTCTGTGCAATCATTGTGCAGCTGAAGAGTAAAGCGATAACTGCCGTCTGCCACATCATTAGAAGCTGGGCTGTCCAAAGACCTAATCTGGAAATAAAGAAGGTGATAGAAGTGAATGCAGGAGTAAGACAAGCCCAACATTTAGAAGTTGTACTTGTTGTGTTGTTACTTACCTCTTGGGTTTCAGTCTGTTGTGGATGAACTCTATCCAGGCCTTCATTTTATAGCATCAATTGCATGCCCCAGATCTGCAGATAACATCATGACGTAGCATCTTGTGGGCTTTGCTTCTCTGAAATTACGTTGAAGGAGTGTGAGCTATTGAAACCCCCAATATTCATCTCTACATATTTTCAGGTCAGTAGAGCAGTGGTTTTAAAAGGAGGCATTAAAAAAAAAAAAAAAAAGGCAGCTTGAGTAGTGACTCGACATCTCTCCTGCTACTAAGTAGTCCTTCCTGCTTCCCTTCTCTGTCTTAGATGAGCCTGGTGTTTGCTGGGAACAGGGGGAGCCTGCCACACAGAAAAAGAAAAGTCATTACAGTTGTACACCTCGGCATGACCTTGTGGCCCAGGAGTTCCCCAGTAAACTTTAACCACCGTGGTTCACTCTTACCGAAAATGAAGGCCTTTGGTTCTTCTGATTGATGTGTATGAATTACCTTGGGACAAAAATTACATAACTTAAAGCCGTAAGATTAGTTTCGCACAGAAGCTGTGATCACCTTTGTATGGAACTTGCAATGGAGATATATTACAAATATATTACAGAATATTACAAAATACAAAATACAAGTATTCATCAAATAAAGGCTCTAATTATAAGGTGACCTTTGTATTGCAATGACTGTGAATGTCTCAGCAATGTATGGGTGAATAATGGACTAAGTGAGATAGCAGCAGGATTACTGGTGTTCAAGAGACCTGGTAGTCAGCATTTCTTGTAACGCAATATGCTGGCCATACATGCCGGACAGTGGGACTCCACTCATGTGGATTATTGCAGAAAGGCTGTCATTTCTATTAGCTAGAGTTTGGTAACCCTACACAAACAAGAGAGTGGGAAGACCACAGTCTGTTACGTTAGTCACTGCCGATTATGTCTGGACTGGTGTTGGACTTGAGTGACATCAGGAGATCATCATCAGCAAAGAGTCCCCCTTCTCCCTAGTCTATAACGATAGCTGAATTTGCACATGGAGGCCATGCAGATAATTAAGAAATTAGAACAACATTCTTAAAAAGCATGGAAGCATAGTAGACATTGGAGGCAAGCTCCAATCACCTGCAGTACAATACTGGTCATTTTCCTGCTTGCGGGAGGTAATTTTATTACACAATTTCAAGTTGAAAAGACCCTGAAGTTGAAGAGACCCCTTCTTATCGCCGACATGTCTAGAGACAATTTTCCAAAAGAACAATAACAAATTACACATGACTACATTCCATTAGGGTGTCTGCACTCTTCCATTGTAGTATTATTTTCCCCAGGCTGTTGTGATCAGGTGTGCTTGTCCTAAAGGGCACAGAATTTTATAGAGATGGACCTGAAAATGAAGCCAAAAAAACAAACAAAAAAACAAAATCAAGCCAAGTTCAAACACCAAAAAATACCAGTACAGTACAAGTAAAGGACGATACACAAAATGAAAATCAAAAGTCGGCAAAGCAAATCAAAAAAGTTATAACTGCCTGAAAAGCCTAAATGACTCTTGAGATAATCAAAGTCCTTTTATCCAGAGATTTGGATGCTCATATTGCTGCATCGCCATATTAAATTCATAGTTACAGTTCATAATTACAATGTCTGATATTGTGTCACCATCAATCACATGCCCGGCAGCTAACAAGACAGAAATCATGAATGAAACTAACAAAAATGCCTCTTTGGTGATTAATAACATAAATTATTTTTATAACCCAATTATCCAGAAGAAATCATGTTGGTAAAGTAACCTCAAATAACAAACATGGCATATGTGACCAATTGCTTACAGTGTTCTCCTGTGTAACCATATTCACAGTGACTATATTCATTCATTTACTTTTATTGTTTAATCATCAAATTTCCAAAAGCTAATCTTAGCTGGTTTGTATAAAAAAAGTCGATTTAAGAAATTAATAATCTCTATATATATAAAATCCAACATCTGTCTGTCTGTATGTATGTCTGTTTTTCATGACAGAACTACTTAACAGATTTACGTTGGGTTCTTTTCTATAATTTGCTTGAGCATTCCGGTTGATTTTGCAACCTCTCATATCGTGCTAAATATCATAGTTCAATTGCAGTACCAATTTATTTGCGCAAATCCGAGAGAGATGCAGCAGGCTGAGGTAAGAGGGGCAGGGCCCCCCTCACTCACTCATGCCCAGCCTCGGGGCATTCCTTACCTCCGCTTAGCTAGTGAACAAGAGAACTACTTAACGGATTTAGATCAGGCTTTTTTCTAGAATTTTCTTGAACATTCCAGTTGATATTGCGACTTCTCTCATCACGCTAAGAATCGTAGTTTGCTTGCAGGAGCAATATACATTCACGTTAATCCAAGACAGAAGCTGCGGGCCGAAGGGAGGGAGAACCATGACATCAGGAGTAGGGCTGTGGGGGGCAGCTAGTTAATTATAAAATCCAAATCCACATATATAAGGTTTACCTCTCTATAAATTCCTTGTTTTTATTGATGCCTTTGTACTACAATTCTAGAATCCTGAAGATCCCCTTTTGGTAGCACTCCATTCCAACCATGCATAAAGAGCAACACTCTGCTGCTGAAATAAACTAATTTCTGTGACTGTCACATATCAATTCTCTCTAATGAGTTCATTAATTTTTTTGCCTTGTCGCTCCTGGTAGTGGCAGTTTGTTGGGGTTTCTGCTCTGTGGCTACTCTGCGATGTCAGCATTCACCTGTATAAAATGCATTACCCAGTGTCTGACTACTAACACCTATGCAAGTGGCTCTATATACACGCTGAATTTATTTGGTTTGAAACTCCTAATGCCATTTAACCGATTGTTTCTACCTGTTATTCTATTGCTTATTTACTTACTTAACTAGTACAACTAATTTTAAAAGGAAATTGATGGAAATGGAAATAGCAGTACTATTGTGCATATGTAGGGTACACGCCAACAACTGCCTTTTTGTATATTATTTGCTCTACATATTTAGAACATGAAGTTTTTTCTGACACACCCAACCTCACCAGGAAGCATGGTCATTACAAAGCTCAGACATCAGTAAAGAATATATCATCTCAGACTGTAGTAATACCAGGAATTCACTTGAAGAACTTTGTCATTAATGAAACTTGGGCAGATTTTAGCTGAGTACCATCATACCTACCACTAACTAAAGAAAGAGAGATGTGAAAATTGGAGTTTCTAGTTTATCACTAAATGGATAATCCCTTTACCACCCAATGAGAATGCTCCACTACAGGCCGCACCAATCGAGCATGTAAGTCACACCAATATTCTCTGTATGGGTGCAGCTAATAAAATGAAGGATGTAAAGATCTCAATAAATTTTGGACATTTCTGATACCAGATGGATGAAATTTGCTTATTGGTTTATTTGTTTTTTTAAATGCTATGTGACATAGGAGGCTCCAACTAATAATGAAATAACATAATAATTGGTATCACGTCACTACACGCTCATCCCCACTCCACTCTTTAATCCACTCTGTTAGGTTCCTTTCCTTGGCATAAATTGAGCCAGGTGTTGGGGGATCAGTGATACTACAGACTTTACTAAAGAATGAATTTTGGATGTTTAAATCTGGCAGTCTTAAGATGCCAAGGTGAGATCAAGAACATTTTGTATAATGTTCAATCAGACAGGTAAACCAACCATGATAAAACATTGACAAAGAACCAATCAAGTACTCCATGAATATCAAGGCTAAAGTACTGCTGACATCACATTGTGTGCTAGTCAGAGGGTATGCCAGACATTTTAATTCACACAACTGAAAATCTCTGGGCACATAAGTGAAGACTTTCCAGTCATGCTTGCCCCTTTTAGTGACATTCAATAAAGTGCTCCCTGATGGAGCTGGTTCTGTACGAAGGGTTAAAAGGTACAGCGAATTCAGCCTCAACTTCCGCTTTTTTTATTATTCTGTTGTGGTACATAAAACATGAGACATTAGACAGATGAGGTTCTGTTCTGCTTATGAAGTTCCACTTTCTTTATTCCTTGTTGCCATATTAGATGTATTGTACTTTTAGATGAACATTCATTGGTTGCCTTCTCTCATGAACACAGAGCCCAATGATTAAAGTCAAAACCATCAAGTCAAAATCACAATGTTTGATTTTAACAGGGGGAAGGGGTAGACTAGTTGGAGTAAGTCATTGGGTATGTTACACTATGTAACTTGGTTTCATGGGAGCATGCTGCTGGGTGCCCCTGACTGGCCAAGATGATGAAAAGGAAGGCTACAACTGAAAATTGCTGGGAAAAGTCATCTAATGTGACATGGCCTTAACAAACAAACAGATGCACAAATTAAAAAAATAAAAACAAAAAAAAATCTGAATAATTACAGTTAGCTTTTTAAATAAAATAACTAATGAACAAAGCAAAAGGAAAACCAATCACTGAGAGCAGTCAGGTGCTGTTGGTTGCCATGTAATTGCAGTTGTCAAGCAACTATACCTTGCAAGCATAGTTAAAACCAGCTAGGACATAGAAAGCTTGTCATAGGTTTCATGAGTGTATCCAAATGAAATCCAGCCCACAATGACCATTGATCATCCTCCACTCTCAACAAGCAGACATCTCCACATCATAATACATGTTCTTCAGGATTTTATTGAGGGCAAGAACACAAAAAGCCTATAAAACATTCTTTATGTTTCCACATTAAGTTTGGTTTAAAAAATTCTAACTTTTGCAAATGTAATGGCTTACACATGTTTTCTGGTGTAAGCAAGTTTTATACATGAGGATCCAGTATGTTAAAGTTACTGTAGAATAAACTAGAACAGACTATGAAAAGTGAAACAATGTAAAATAAATGAGAATGTCAAGAAAAAATTCTAAAAACCAAAACATGTATGCTGTGACAGATAGGGGGCGCTGTTGTCCCCTTGAACCCTCAGACTATACGCCAGACACCAGATAAAAGTCCAAATATTATTTATTTTATAATAATACTGTGCGCAAAGAACCCTACACTACACAATACTCATACAAATAAACAATACTCCTACAATAATCAGTTCCTCAACCTCCCAGACGCGTTGCCACCCTGCCATCCAACTCAGCTCAACTCTGGGATCTCCCACAGTCCTTTAAATAGTCCTTGACCCGGAAGTGCTTCTGACCCCTCGGCCCATGTGACTATCCAGCACTTCCAGGTCAAGTGAAAACTCCTTTTCTTCGTCAGTCCGGAAGCACTTTATTTCTTCCAACCATGTGACTGGAATGTACTTCTGGGCTGTGTGGAAAATAAATGTCTCTGTGCCTCCCTACAGCGGCCCCTGGTGGCCCCGACGTTATCCAGCAGGGCTGTGTATTAAAACACCAAAGTCCATGATGCCATTGCAGGTAGGGCTCCATCTGGCGGCTTGGGGGTCTTGGCCAGGATAAACTGCCAGCCATAGTCCACAATGCCTAAGACCTAAAGACAAATCAGAGTCCATACTCTGAAGCAAATAAACAAAGAGCAGTGTTCTGTCATACAGCAGGTGGAATGATGTCAGAGAAGAGTTATTAAAAGGAGCAGAAGATGAATACTGAAAAATCAGTGGAAAGTATGAGTCGTTACCAAAGTCAAAAGTAGTCAGAAAAACCAAAACTGAATTTTCAAATGAAAATTTAAGTCAAGTAAACCTGGAAGAAAATGCTAAGCTTTTAAATATTTCTTCAACACTAAATAATCACCACAAAAATGTTTGGTGAAAATTCAGAATTTTGGACAAAAAATATATGAACAACGTTTACCTTTATACGGTCATAATAGTGTGTCACGATTGCCGGTTGTCATATGGTAGCATTTTTCCCATAATGGCCATGCCACTAAGAAAAAAAAACATCTACACGCATACAAAGCCCCTTAAAATATTGCTAAAATTACAAAATAAATACAGAATCAAATTTCTTTGTTTCAAAATCTGAGAAAGTGGAGGAAAAGTGAAGAAAATACATGAAACCAAACAAGAAAATATTAAAATGAATACCAGTTAATTGTAATTACAAAAACAGAGAACAAAACCTCAAGGGAGATTAACATGATGTCTTTTATCTTCCCTCTGGTGTCTGCACGTATAATTGGTGGCAGAATTTGTCATAATGGGAGGACGCTCTTGTGCTGCTCCTCATCATTATTAAAACGCTTAGTAAATGAACAACTACAAAGGGCATTATTGTAAAATTAAAAAATGAAAAGGTGGAACAAGGAACAGTGCTCCAGCAAACCACAGCCCCTGGTACAATGTAAGCACTGAATTTTCTCATAAACGGTAGCAGGACCTAGCAGTTTATCGTAACTGCAATGGACATAAAGCATAGGCCTACCCTAGAAGGAAATATCATTCTATCATAGAGCACATTCACTCGCACAGAGAGTGTATAAAGTTTACATTCAAACATTGTTGAACTGTGGAAGGAAGCTGATGTGTCTGGAGGAAAACCAAAGATGAAAAACAGAGTTGGCATGTAAACTCCCTAACAGAAGCTGCCGATTTGAGAATTGACCTGATTTTTGATAGCTGTGAGGTAGCAACAGAGCCTGCTTCCATAGTACATTACCTCTGCTATTATATTTGGGTTAACATGCCTGTTTTTACATTTATATTAACAACACAAATGCCAAATGCTTCCCAAGCACTTGGGTATTGTGTCCTTGGCCAAGAGAAATAAAGTAGAAGTGGCACCAAGCGTCACAAAAAAAAAAACAATGAATAAGTATTCACTTACCACTTGGAATTGCCTCAATTTTATTTTATGTAAAGAGTTAACAGATGTTTTTTATAGTATGAATGACTTGCCTTCAAGGATATAAATCTAGAATAATTGATCTTCATTTAACTTTTAAACTCCAAAGATTAGTGGGGCACCTCTATCAGTCAAAATGTAAAACACTCAAACGGTTTTACTCATCGTGTAAATGCAAAGAGCTCTTGCATCTTGTGATTCCATTAAATGGCTGCAGAATGGCATTAGTAATGTCTAATGAAACTTAGGCTAAGGCGAAGTACTACTTCAGGAGGAATTTTTTTAAAATCTGCAGGAAAATTAAACTAAGGACAGGGTAATGAATTAAAAACTGAAGTTCTATGGTCATAATTCAAACAAGGGCTGGTTAAAAAGTAATGAGATTTATTTTTTTTATTCACAATCACATAACTCCAAAGACTTGAAATATTTTTTATTTGCCCAGTAGTGTCCTTCACATTAAATACATTTCTTACAAAAAGACAATTCAAAGACAAGTGACAGACATCACTTTTAGTGAAGCGGCCATGGTGTTTTTCACTTCATCATCTGGGCAGAACTTCTTTCCATTGGGCATGCCCACAAACCACACAATGCTAAATCTGGGCTATATGAAGGGTGTTCCAGTGTGGTCCCACCAATTTCAGTCAGCGCTGGCAATGCAACAGCAGCAACATGCGAATGGAGTTAAAAAATGTTTCTTGAGCAAATCTGGTATTTTCCTCCTTCAGGGTCCATGCAAATGGCTTATCAGGATATGTGTCCCTCATAGTCGCCATTAACTGTCTATCCATGGGGAACCCAGTGATGTAGGCTCATTGATAAAGTAGATCCAGCAACATTCTTGCATCTTAAGGGTGAATCACGTACTTGAGGACTTGAGTGGAAATTAAGGGTAAAGTGCATTTAAAACTGAAGTAAGAAGGTACTTCTTTACACAAAGAGTTGTGGAACCATCTAGCTGAAGCCAAAATCTTGACAAACCTCAAAGAATTATCTGGATGAGATGTTGGGACAGCTTAGCTATTAGCTAAACAAACGAGTTTGATGGACTGAAGGGTCTCCTTTCATTTGTCAAATTTCTTACGTTCTGATCATCATACTGTGCCCATCAAAGAACAGCAGAAGCATGACTTTACCCGCCGAGAGACACACACAAAATTTTTTGGGCAGTGGCGAATCCACGTTTTTCCACAGACTTGACTGTTGTTTGATTCCAGGTCATAATGATAAACTCACAATTTGTCAAACATCACAATTGAGTTTAAGAAATCAGGAATTCTCTGTGACATTTGTACAGTGTTCTTCCACACCTTAACTCATACTTACATCTGCTCTTCTGTGAGATCTCTGAATATACACCTGGCGGACACGCAACGCATTTTCAGTTTCTCTGTCACAATATGCTTGGTTTGTTCAAAGTGAAGCTGAAAATTCACATAGAGTGAGCCTTCTGTCTTCTTGCAACAGTTCGTTAGCCTTCGCATTGTTGACATCCATAACCACAATGGATGGGCTCCCTGAATGTGCTTCATCATTCACTCCCATGTTGCCAGCCTTAAACTGCTTCCACCTGTGAAACACAACAGCACAGCTAATCTTTTCCTCACCATATGCTTGCAGTAACACTTCCAGAGTTTGCTGTAATCATACAAGAATGTCTTCGTCATCCACCATGATGACACGTATGAAGTGCTTTCACTCACGGCAACAGAATGTTGAAGAATATGGTGGTCCAACTGCAGGTTCACACACATTGATGTATGCCATTCACAATCACCTGCACAGCATTCCTACAGTAGGTCTACCTCCATGATGGAGAAATGGGCACAGTATAATTACTTTTCAAGTAGCCCTCTTACAATTGTTGCCACTGTGTTTTATAATTACTGTATATACTCATGTATAAGTTGGGTCTTGAAACCCGAAAAATCAATCATAAAATCAGACCTCGACTTATACGCCAGTTCAAAAATACGACACTTAAATCTTCTTGCCTCCTCCAATCTCGCATCAGTTTCTCAGATGCATCGAATTTTGTTACAGCAGCACAGTTACCAATTCCTTTCGCTACTTCGACGACGTTTAATTTAAAACCAGTTTCATATTTTTTTCAGATCAAATGCTCCATCGTAGATCAGGGATGCTCTTACGATAAAGGTGTATGAGGGTGTGAGATACAAAAAACAAAAAACAGTGCAATCGTTGCTTCGGAATAGTTCAGGTATTACCGTTAGTCATGTAGGCATAATACATAGAAAAAAAGGCAGTGTGCTCCGTGGTTACTCTCTCAGGTGGGCGTTTGCATATCATAATCTCTTGAACCAATAGCGTGAGTTTTCCACAATTGACTTAAACAACCCACATTATATAATACCAGAAATTATACAGTAAAATCAAGTCCCGACTTATCTACGGGAGAACTTAAACATGAGTATATACAGTAGGTGTAGAGTGTAGAAGGCTCACGATTTGATCGGTCATATAAAGCGTTATGATTATTAATTCTCTTTAATACACATGAATGACCTACCTGGGTAGATGCTACATATATGTTTGTGATTTCTTCAAGGAGGAAAATTATATGTTATCAGGGGAATGTTGGCTCTACAAATCAGATTAGTCTGAAATCCACCTGAACTTCACAAAACCTCCTACCAATTAGAGTATATTTACTATTATGACATTTTATTATTAACCCTCCAGTTTACTTAGCGATAAGCTCAAAGCTACAACATTACATGGATAAAATGGCAAAAATGTTTTTACATTAAATATTAAGGCTTTCAATAATTAAACTTCTTAATTCTGTAGAAGCCCGGTGGACTGGTGCTGTGTTCATGGTGGCCTTGTGCCCACTGCTGCTCGGGTTAGCTCCAGCACACCTTGTCCCTTAACCGGATTGAACGATTTTGAAAATATGCTGTGTTAATTGTTTGCGATTCAAATGTGTAAGCTTTTACTTTCTAATATATCTTAACCACATGGTTGGTAACAGGAAAAATGTCTGGTGGTTTTACTAATTAATTAAATCTTCGTACTTTTAAGAATACAAGCTGTAGACTTCAGACTGAAGGTTGACTTTCATTCATGATGCTTATCGCAAACCAATATTGCCATTTCTCTTATCATTTGTGATCTTTTCTAGTAACTCAAACCTGATATCAGCTTTCATAACTGGAATGGAAAAGCTCTGTGGCCAGGGCTGACTCGACGTAATCATTATGGTATATCTAGAATGCACTGATAAGGAAACATTTACACAGAGAAAAAATCTGCAGGTCTTACATTCACATGCTTTTTTTTTCTAATTCAGATGAAAAGGATGAGTAGCAGTTCTTGGACTTAAGAGTTTCACGGCCTTGGCTTCAGTTTCTGGCAGGATGACAGCCTATGGAGATTTCATATTCTCACCTCTTACTTACAGGGAAAACTTGGGGGTTAGTAGCAGGATTGGCACTCCAGCCACCGTAAAAAAACCTCACACTGTTCCAGTGTGGTGCTGAGTTATCACCCGCTGCATCCAGGTAGTTTGTTGTGTGATGGGTGCAGTAACGAGCTATCAGCTCATGCTTCCATGGTTTTTCTTTGGGTATTCCAGCATTTGCCTGGACCCCAAAAACATGCCCTCTGGGCTACCTGATGGCACTAAATGAGTTCAGTGTAAGTGTAGTGTGTTAGTGCACTGTGATGAACAGTCAGGTTTGCTTCCAGAACAATCTGGACGAGGACAGGCCATTCAGCCCAACAAGCTCACCAGTCATATCAGCTGAATTCCTCCAAATAACATCAAGTGGAGTTCTGAAGGTCCTTAAAGTCATACTGTCTACCACACTACTTTGTACCTTATTCCTTGTGTCCATGGTTCTCTGAGTGAAGAAAAACTTCCTAATGTTTGTGTGAAATTTACCCTTAACAAGTTTCCAACTGTGTCCCCGTGTTCTTGCTGAACTCATTTTTAAATGACCATCTCGATTCACTGTACTAATTCCTTTTATAATTTTAAACACTTCAATCATGTCTTGTTTTAATCTCCTTTTGCTTAAACTGAAAAGGCTCAGCTGCTTTAATATTTCAATCTCAAGCAATAAGCAAGTGAATGGCTCTAACACTGCATGGATAAGTGAAGGTGTGTGCATGTCTGTGTTCATAATGTCTGTCCAGGCTTGGGTCATGCCTCACACTTGATGCCATAAGAGTAAATTCTTGCTCTCCGATGACCTATAATGGAATAGTGGGTTAAGAAAATGGAGGGTTGTCTCTTCCCACGTGCTTTGTAGTGTGAGGGGAGGTATGTGGGTTGTGACAGCTGGGGACTTAGTGGCTCGTGCTGATGATTCAGCTGGCTGAGGTCAGAGTGACATAAACGGAGATCAGGAAGCTGATGATGTCTTTATGCATATTACAAAACTAGCTGTGTTACTCAGCTTTGCCTGGGAAATTTTGAATGACAATGGGCCTAATTACAGTGTAGTCATTTAATCGGATGTATCAGAAGTAGTATTAAAGTAATGATTTTTGTATGCAATATTTGTAATTTTTTTTTTTTATCAAAGGCTCATATCATTGGCAGGTTGGGTTTGCATAGTAGATAGATAGATAGATAGATAGATAGATAGATAGATAGATAGATACTTTATTAATCCCAAGGGGAAATTCACACAATCCAGCAGTAGTATACTGATACAAAGAAACAATATTAAATTAAATAGTAATAAAAATGAAAAAATGAAAAAAAATAAAAATAAAAATGCAGACAATAACTTTGAGTAATAGTAGTTAAGGCTTAGACCTTAGAATTATCTTACTAACACTGTGTGACCCTGGGCAAGTCACTTCACCTGCCTGTGACCCAATTAGAAAAACAAAAGAAATAGATAGATAGATAGATAGATAGATAGATAGATAGATAGATAGATAGATAGATAGATAGATAGATAGATAGATAGATAGATAGATAGATAGATAGATAGATAGATAGATAGATAGATAGATACTTTATTAATCCCAAGGGGAAATTCACACAAATGTAACCAATTGTGTCTTAGATATTGTAAGTCACCTTGGATAAATGCAGATCATAAGTAATAATAATTTTATTACATCACTGGAACTGCTCACTGTTTAACATAGAACTGCCCATGAGTAAAACGTTCCTACATTAGATCACTTTCCTTAGTGCCTTGGCTTTTGCTGATGATCATTGTACAACACAGTTTTACAGAAAACTGTAATCTTTTGTATAGAAACAGGTAATCAGTAGTAACAATGTGTAATTTGATTATCAGTGGGTGGCACGGTGGCACAGTGGTAGCGCTGCTGCTTCGTAGTAAGGAGACCAAGGTTTCTGTCCCTTTGCGGAGTTTGCATGTTCTCCCAGTGTCTTCAGGGGTTTCCTCCGAAAATTCCAAAGACAAGCAGGTTAGATGGATTGATGATGCCTAATTGGCCTGGGTGTTTGTGTGCGTATGTGTGCGATGGACTGGCATCCAGGATTTGTTCTTGCTTTGTGCCCTGTGCTAGCTGGGATAGACTCCAGCACCTCTCATGACCCTGTTCAGGACTAAGCAGGTTAGAAATTCTTATCATTATGAGAGGTTTATGATTTTTACTTGTTTGCATGGATCACTCATGTATTTCTGTTTGTGTTTTTCATCAGTTGCATGTACATGACTGTCTTTTTTTGTTGTTTTTACTGTAGCCATAGGCAGACAATAAAGTTCTGACACATCATGTTGTACTTTTAACTTCTTACAAACAGCAATGACGTTTACAGACTGCACACGTATGTGGCTTATGTAATGAATTGGATGTTTTTGCTTTTCGGCTTGTTTTCTCTAGTGCTTGAAGGGGAAGAAAATAACTGCTGGGGGTATGTTTTGGAGGCTTCTTAAACCTACTGCTGGGCACTATTTAAAGTTCAACAAGTGCAAATGTCTGTGTAAAGAATTTTGGAGAGCAGTGCAGGTGGGGGTTGAAGGTATCCCCCATTCAAATGTAGCAGATGCTCAGATAAATGTAAATAATTGCATACGGTGGGGTGGGGTGCTCTTTCAAAGTCTGTACATGTAAAAGTATATTATAATGGAGTGGCACGTGTAGCATCTGTCAGGTTTATAGTTCACGCAACACATGCTCCAGCTGACACTACAGTTACACAAGCGTTTTACTATTTATACTTGCGCGTGTACTTTACTTTACGTAAATCTAGAAGATTCTACCAGGTGGCAGTGTGAGATATTATCATGATGAGAACAGGTTTGGCTTCGCTGTGTAGTGAATTGCCTGAAACATTCATTAAATGATTAAATCCATCAATCCAGGGATGTGTCCATTCCAGCAAGCATCAGGCATGACACAGAAACAATCTATGGACGGGGCCTCAGCTCATCGCAAGGTGAATACAAGCACACACATACACTAGCGTCATGTTAGTGTCATCAAATGTGCATATCGTTGGAAGGAAACCAGAGCACAGTGTGGAAACACAGCATAGAATACCAGCGACGTGACTCCCTGCGAGACAGCAGTGCTATCATTTCGCCACCGTGTCACCCCCATGTGTGTAATTATTAACAGTATTCATTATTTAGATAGATAGATAGATAGATAGATAGATAGATAGATAGATAGATAGATAGATAGATAGATAGATAGATAGATAGATAGATACTTTATTAATCCCAAGGGGAAATTCACATACTTCAGCAGCAGCATACTGATAAAGAACAATATTAAATTAAAGAGTGATAAAAATGCAGGTAAAACAGACAATAACTTTGTATAATGTTAACGTTTACCCCACTGGGTGGAATTGAAGAGTTAAACGGAATTAACAATTTATCTGTAAAATGTAATATACATACTTTAATGCATTTCATCATGAAAGTGATATCAAGTATAAATCTAAGGATTCTAAATGTGAAGAGAGTTGGAATATCATAAATGTAAAGTATTCTGTGTGGTGATCAATTGCTGATTGCCACTGCTGTCAGGTCAGGAGGAAGCCCCAGAAGCTCGTAGCGATTAACAACTGGCATGATGTTTACGATGGTTTGCTTTAATGATAAAGTAAATTACGAGGGTTAAAGTGGACATTTCAAGATTAAAGCCAAAATGTTCACTTTAATCATAAAATACACGTTTTCACCATGTTCTTAATTTTTTCTCTCTGTGGCTCAAACACAGCGTTGTGCATTATGTTGCTGTTGTGAAGTTGCAAAAAAAAAAAAAAAGACGGCAAAAAACATGAAATGTGAGACTTTTAAAATGTATCGTGTCATTATGTTGGGGAATATGTGACACTTGAATATAAAAGCACCAAGAATGCATTTGTACATCAGCATTTTGCTTCACCACATCGAACCATTCATCAAACGTCGAAGCAGGTACACCGATCTTGTAGGATCCGCAAAGCAGCTTTCTGTCACATGTAGATAGTAAACAGAGACTCTGACATCACATTCAAATTTTTATCACACTGTGCCCCCGACTATTTGCTGGTACTGCAACTCGTGCATGCATCTCGTTAATTTCTGAGGAACTTCTCAGAGGACATGTCAAATGAACACTGGGAACGTGTGGTGACCATGATGCGCGTGTGTATGCGTTCTGAGCGTAAAGTATAAACAAGCCCATAAACTTACGCCATCTGTCCTCCTTGTCTTGGATCAGAGGACACTGCGTCCACCTGTACTTCTCTCACCCTACCTTTTTGCTTCTTGCTAAGCCACATCAACACTCACAGCTGCAGTGTCTGGCAAGGGCACTGGAGGTTTATAGCGTTTGCCAACCACTGAGCTTTGCTGAACTTTCTCTTTTCATCTCACCTCACTGTGTAAGGCAAACTTGATAATAAGGACATCACCACGGTATTGGTCACTGGCGCTGTTCACACAGCTCATCAATTGTTTGTGATGCACTCTTCATTTGCCTAAACGCTCCTCCCAGTGCTGTGCAGCCAATGAACATTACCCTGAGTACAGTATTTACTCTAAAATCATTTGGATTAGGACATACTGTAGTCTACTGTCTTCCCCTGATCAGTTTAGGGAGCTGTGCATACTTTCGCAGAGATTGATCCAACGGTGTGGATTTGTATACTGGACATATACATATGCACCATATTTTGAACTTTGTATATTAGATAAATGCAGTAATACTCTGTGGAATAATGGGGCCGCAGCTAAGCACACTGAAAAAAAGGGAAATGGCAGGTTGTTACATTTACAAAAGTGTATTTACTTTATATTACATGTATTGTTTATGCTCCGCTTTTGACCATAACTCACTCATGTTTAATTTATTGAATCTTGTGGGATATACAATATATTAATTTTAGTCAATTAGGTAGAAGTCAAATATTGTTATATTTAGTCCTCACTGAAAATTAATACACACTAAACAGATTTATCGTTTAGTGGTAAAGTCATGTGACTTTCAAAGAAGCAACATGTTGTGGATTTGAGTTATTGTCGCCGGTTAAGAGCAAAAGGTTAGTGAAATAAAAGTTGAAAAAACACACACTCACACAAGAAATATTCAGATGTTCATTTAAAACACTTCATCACACACACTAACTTTACTCCATTTTGCGTTTTTCCTTGTATTCTCTTTTAATGTTTTAGCAAACTATGCTCACTAACTACCATCACAAGTCAGTAAATGTACTATTAAGTAATTTAGATTTACACACTTAGTACAGTTATGTTTACATACTTGGAAAAAAAAAAGTTTGACTTTCATTACGGGACAACTACTTTCATCATTGCTGTTCATTAGTATTATCATAGCGTTGCTCAACCACATTAATACTATTAATACAGACAAATAGATAATACAGCCGAATGCAATACAATGCAGTTGATGAATTTGCTTGTTTGAAAACAAAAAAAACAACATTATTTTGTGAAAGAAGGTTCCAAGCAGCAATTTTTGCACTTTATATTCTACTAATATGTAACATTTATTCTATAATATATACAGTTACATAAATATAAATAAATGTGCATTTAAAAGGTGCATTTTGAGTTCATATTTAGTTATACATTGGTCATGACATTCTAGCACAGCCACAGAAGCAGTGTTCTTGTACAGCTGTTGTACATTTCTGTTTTTGAATAATAATCTTTTGTATTTTTATTGGTATGCATTGTTTTTACCAAGTAAAACTAGTATGGGAATACCTGTTTATTTATCATTGATAACTTAAGCATAATTGACAACCTAAAAAGGTTATTGCTAAGTAACTTGGTGAGGTGTATTTTTTTTAAATGTTTATAAAATACAGGGTGACACAGAAAAATAGGAATTTTTGAAATGCGTAGTGGCAGCCATGTACAGTTGGCAGCACTGCGGAACAGGGACCTTGAGCTGTAAACAATCTCGCCATTTAGTAATCATGGATCAGTGGAACGGTCAACAGCGTGCTTTCGCCATAAATTATGACAAACATAAATGAGGACAATGAATTTCTGGACAAGCTGTGGATGTCAGATGAGGTCCATTTTCATCTCACAGGTTATGTGAATAAGCAGAACTATTGTTACTGGGCAGACAGCAACCCTAATGAAGTTCAAGAACGCCCTTTACACGTCAGCATGGTGACAGTATGGTGTGCAGTTTCGTCACACGGGGTCATCGGGCCTTACTTTTTCGAAAATGAAGAGCGGATCACAGTGACTCTCACTTCGGATCGGTATGTTGAGATGTTGCAATCTTTTGTTGCACCTGCATTAAACAATTTTCCACAACTTCATGAAACCTGGTTTCAACAGGATGGTGCGACATCGCACATTGCAAGGCAATCAATGGCGGCCGTGCGAGAATTGTTCGGTAACCGTGTCATCTCAAGATTCTGTGACATTCCCTGGCCCTCAAGATCACCGGATTTGTCCGTTTGTGATTTTTTCTTGTGGGGCTACTTTAAGAGTCGGGAATACACAACTCGGCCAAGGACACTGAATGAATTGAAACAAAGAATTCAAGACGAAATTCGTGGTACCCCAGCTGAGATGTTGCAGCGATGAATGGGGAAACTCAACAGCAGATTGGAGGTATGCATACGTACAGGAGGACGCCATCTACAGGACATAATCTTCAGACATTGATAATTTGGATTACTGTCTCTTAAAAGGCAAGTTGTAGTGGTTCAATTGCTGTCAATAAAATTTTTTTGTTGGATTTCTTCTATTTTTATTGGGTTTTTCAAACGTTCCCATTTTTCAGTGTCACCCTGTAATTCTTAAAATATTATGCTTTATTCACATGTTCATTTAACATAATATAATTAATTTAACGGGGAATGAAAAAGTTTCATTCATTTTATATAAAAATATGTTGTTTCAGGATATATTAATTTAGTGCGTTAAACATAATTAAATTATTTTTGATACAAACAATTTTATTATGTGCAAACGATGTACATGGTTTCTTTTTATTTCAGTCTGACATGCCATTTTTTCAGTGCAGTAGAGGTCTGTTTCTAAATAAATAAATAGTTAAATAGCCGGCTCGATCTCTGTGGGTGAGCGTGCTTGTGCGGCTGCAGGAGGTTGGAAGGGTGATTGAGACAGAGACACACCCAAACACATAAGGATGCAGTCTGTCTTGATTACTCCATTGGCTTTCCATGGTTCACAATTGAGGTGCTGCACAACGGAGGCATATAAGGAGGAGCCAGCATGGCAGAAAGGGATAAGATGGAAATGAAAGAAAGCATGGAGGTTAAGAGATGGAGAGAACAATGCAGGAGCAAGAGAGAGAGCTGATGAGGGAGACAGAGAGAGAGAGAAGACAGGCAGTCGTGAGGAGAGCCCTTGGAACAGCATGTGGCTGGTGCTCGGGGCTGAAGAATGGAGAGGGGCATGACATGTGGCTCACTTCCGCACAAATCCAAGAGAGCAGCGGGAGTTGGGGAGGCTCAGATGGGGAGCCCTGTTGGGGCCATGGATGGCTGCAAGGACTTGAGCCACAGTAAGAAGAGGTTTGGATGGTGTGCCCGACTGGGAGCCATGGAGCAGTAGGGACCTGATCCTGAAGATGGTTGTGTGTGACTGTTGGTTAGGTGTCTCCCCTTTTACAAGGTTCCATTTGGGGTTAGTAGAAGAGATGTCAGTTTTAAAAGGATGCACCGGTGACTGCAATTTTAGAGAAGTTCCTCACCTTTAGATTTTAACTTCGCTTTTACGGAATTTTTATTTGACTGTGTTTTAAACCTTCACACGTTCACTGACTTTTTTGGATTACTTCTTTGTGGAAGACTTTTGAGCACTGCACCATTGAACACTGTTCATATGATTGATTTTAATGAAAGTACTCACTTTTACACCTGTCCCTTGCTATGTTAGTGTCATGTGCCCGGCTCATCTTGATTACGGTATCCATGGTCCCGGGTTCAAGAGGCTCCCAAAGAACAGTCTATATTTTACCTCCACATTCGTCATCTTCTCACTTGGTGACATTCCAAATATCAATCTGATCGTTCATATTTCAATTCACTGACAAATATCTTTAGTTTTTCATTTAAATTTGCAATGATTATCTTAGTAATACTGATCCATATGTTAGTAATCTTGCTGGCTTTAAGAAATGCAATTTGATGGTGTATGCTGATAAATTTTACAATATAAAAATATGAATTGCGATAGTGGTCTGTCTTGTATTCTGTGTGATGCCATTAATGAAGCTACATAAAATGAAACATTGATTGTTTGACCGTGTGTGTTTCTTGTTGGCTATGGGAGCCTCTTACAGTACAGTGGCCTCATTTAAAAGAAAATGAACACTTAAAGCAGACTGACCTGTACTGCTTATTGTTGTTAATGTTACCAAAAATGTTTGCTGGATCATTTAGCAGCATTTCACAACTGTTAAGTTCATTTAACAAAAAAGTGTGCGGTGCACTTACAAGTCTGATGTGCAGTGCTTTGTTTTTAATCACTGAACAATGCTGATGTAAAGCCAGAGTGTCCACCTCAGGATGACATACATACATTTCAGCCCTGCCAGACATTTTCCATGAAAAAACAATTAAATGGAAATTGTGCAAAACTTATAATTACAAATAATTCATAAATGCATGTCTCTGGAATAGCTAAGATCTTGTGACATACAGAATGACAGGCTTATAATCCTATATATCTTTTTTTTTATTTTACACTTGGCTTTTATTTCTGCTGGCTTTCCTCAAATTTATAATTCAGTAGAATTTAGCTGTCTTATCTTATCAGTTGCTTTGAGAACTGTGCAGACTTTGATGAGGTTTGGATAAGCGCCCCATGTAGCCTTTCTAATTCTAGAATAAAAACAGAGGTTAGTTAGTTATTGGGTCACTGCATAATCTGAAAAAGGCCTTTGGGTTTTTCTTCCCTTCCGTTATTAACTAGCTTGTATATGTAGGGTTGTGCTGTCAATGCAGACTGTAAAAGGTACAGAGCAACAAAGATGTAGTGCTTGTTACTCCATGTATGGATCAGCTTAAAATAAATAATGAGCAAGGTACTCTGCCAGCATGCTTTTGGAATAACTATTCCACACTGCACATACACGCATACATACATATATATGTTGTCACACACGTGCGCATGGGAGGCAGCTAAAGGGCTTGAGTGAAAGCAGTTCTGAGGCATGCTGGGATGTGGCAGAGTGCACTGACTCTTTTTCTCCCTTTCCTGTAGACCAATCCCGGGAGATTCCACCTGGCTCTCTTGACGTCACTTCCAGGACTGAGCCAATGGAAGTAGACCTTACCAGCTCCGGCCCCTCTGATGTCACGTCTGGGCTTGACCCAATGATTGATGAACACATGCCCGATCCTCACTTCCTGTCTTCCCCTTTAAAAGCCTGCCCCTTTTCCCTTTTCCCTCAGTCTTGTTTTGGACTCGGTTCTATGCACTTCAGTGCTGTGTATTTCTATAAAAGAACGATTTTGCAGCCAGAATACCATATTATACGGGTGGCTGCCCCAAACCTTTATCTGAGTATGTCTCATTCTTGTGACAATGTATATACTTATGGTGTGTGGGTCACAGACTTACACAAGAGAGAAGGAGTTGAGTCCACGTTTCCGAGAAAATCAGCTTTATTGTTGTGAAGACAGGAACATTCTGAAAGCATTTATTGTAATGGGAGCTGTCACTCAAACACATGCAGCATGCAAGCAGGCACAATGAAGTCATCCTGCTTTTGCTCCCTTCTCATATTAAAAGAACAGATAGCCTTCATGCACAAGCAAGGAGACAAAAAAGAGAGAGAGAGACCCAGTCAGTGGTCAGTTTTAAATGTTCCCTGCATCAACCATCGGGCAACGAACATGTTAGGTGGTTGGCCTGCAAACAAGAATTGGAGGATACAACCTTTAATGGTGCAGAGTCCAGTTTGCACACTGTTACCCCAATAATTAATCGTTCAACTGTCCACCAATGCACTCTGTTCACCGGACACTTGTTTCCCAACAGTTTTGTCAAATCGTGGAATCCCTGTCAGTGTCTCCTCGTCCTCCTCCTTCTGTTGCTGTGACCTAGGCACGCCTCACTTCTTGTCCACCAACTTTGCTCGGTTCTTTGATGCAACTTCCCTCTCTCGCTGGAACCACAACCGTCTTCTTTTGAAGCTGTCTCTTCCTCCCTCGGGGTAAGTGTTGCCGTCTGTGTCCCTCACATCGCACCAGCCACATACCCCAGTCTGCCAGCGAGCCCCTATGCTCTCTGCAAGTATCTTGGCAGCGTTTTCAGTGGACCGTCCCTCCCTTGTCTTCTCCTGCCCAGAAGTTTTAATCTCCTTCAGTCCCTGTTCTGTCAGTCCTGGATAATCAGTTTAAACAATGGCACATCTAAATGTCCTGGGTTTAACAATTAATGAAAACACAAGTTAACAAAAGGTATTGTTACCAACCATGAATGAGTACAGATATGCTGAAACCAATATTGTCAGACATGTAATCTACAAGTCAGGTAAATAGAAACATTCTCCAAGGAAGGAGCAGGGGCCTCATGTATAACGCCGTGCGTAGAACACGCACTATAACATGGCGTAAGCACAAAAGCCGAAATGTGTTTACGCACAGAAAAATCCAGATGTAGGAATCTGTGCGTACTCCAACTTCCACGTTCTTCCGCTACATAAATCCCGATCAGCGTGAAAACTAACGCTTGTGCACGCGCATTATGTAACGCCCCAAATCCTCCCAGAATTACGCTTCTTTGAATATGCAAATCAATATAAATCGCCCTTAAGCGCAGCCTTCTGTGAAAAGACGATGGGAAAAGCACGGGAAAATATAAGAATTTCAGCGAATACCAAGTGGAGGCAAAGGAAAAACATACTATTTGTTCAAATAAACCGTGGTATAATCAACAAAAAGAAGTTGATCGCGGGACATAGCGTGTTGGAGAAACTTGAAAGCTCACATTCACAAATCGCACAGTGCCGGAAATAAAAAAGAAGTCACATATCAAAGTCGCCGTGAAAAGAAGAGTTGTAAGCCCACTGTCTGAGTGTCATATGAAAGCTTATTAGGGTACAGAGAAAAAAGGCACACAGTGAGGAAAAAGCACGAAATGTCAACTTCAATCTCGACATTTCCACTTTAATCACGTAGTTTATTTTGTCATTAAAGTAGAACATCATAAACTTCATCTTAAAATCGTTTAATTAACCAGTTTCTCAAATCACATCATAATTAAAGTAGCACGTTAAATGCTTTGTTTTGTATTTGATCTTCTATGTGCTCTATGTGTGTGAATCACTACTTGCTTTTAAACCGCTCTCTTCCTCCAACTGGACACAGAATCCATTACATTCATGATATTACAGCTCTCTGAATAACTAAAATACTGAGATGTATACATGATATCATTTTCATGATGATAGGAGTTAAAGCACGTTATTAAACATGTGTTTCACTTCGATGAAATAATTTATTGCAGCAGTACAATCAGGGGCGGCTCTAGGCTTGTGGTGGCACTGGGCAGAGGAAGAATCGGTGGCTCCTTTGCCCGCCCGTCAGTAAGGTAGCTTATGCACAGTGGATGGCTGCATAGCCGCCTCGTGCTCATGACACAAGCATTTAACTTTTGCGAAATTTGTCGCTGTGTTTTTAGCTGTGTTGTTATTTTCTCTTTCTGTTTTATATTCAATATATATTGGCGTAGCCGTCACTGCAGTCAGTGCTTTTCTTTCCCCAAGTAACCGATCGCCATACAATCAGCTCTGTAATAGACGCGTTAAGCCATCTGTAAGCTTAGCGCGATTCTTCAAAACGTTTAAAGAACATTGAAATATCTTTGTAGTACATGTTTAATTATTCTATCCTTAACGACACTCCCAGTGAAGAATATAGATTATTTAAATGAAGTTAAAGTTTTATCTGTATAATTTAATAAACATATTTTGCTGAATTTCACCTTATAAATGATATCGTTTCTGTTTCTGAACCACGAGGTCCGTACAGGAAAGGCTTTAAAACATTTTGCAGTGGCTGAGACAGCGTGTCCTTGAAGCTGTATACCGATAATTCCCTTTCCGATCAGCTGCTGCTGTGATTCACACTCAGATACAGTGATATAAATACTCTGAGTGGTGCAGTGAGAGAAATATTGAAAAGATGATCCGCTGTGGCAACTCCTAACAAGAGGAGCTGAAAGAAGAAGAAGAAGAACAAGTGAGAGTAACAACACTAAAGCAGTTATGGTATTTGGAATACTATGGCTGTTCCCTGGACCATTATATTGTTACAAGTTAATTACAATCAGATGCATTACACTAATAAACAATCTGCGGTTAGTTTCGGTGTATTTTTAAAGCCGCGTCAGGAAAATAAGGTGTAACCACACAGGAACAGTAGCACTGCTTTGACGCTGGGTGCCGCCAGTCTGCAAAATCGAGCGGAGAACTTGCGTACGACAAGGTATGAGGTACCGTGGAAAAGTGCGTGGATTTACGCCAAGTGTAGGTTTTATACATCGCGATTTGAACGTGGAAAAGTTCTTACGCAACGTTTCTGTGCGTACGCACCGTTTATACATGAGGCCCCAGGTCTGTTATCACAACTTTGTATTGTTTATATACTCAACCAGCCAAAACTTCAAAGCGGAGACTCCTTTGCAAGAGAGCAAATACTTACATCCTGCAGACAGCCATGGGTCATCATAATTTTTATATGAAACACAAATAAACCCCAAAAAATATATTTTTCAAGATAATCCCTGTGAACACTAATACACATATGGTAAAACTAACAAAGCTTTTCTGTGCCAATAAACACTCTTCTGTAGTTGACTTGATGTCTTCATTGTTGGCACAGCACACCCCATGAAGATAAGCCCTTCCGTTTGGGGAACAGGAGGTTATCATTCAGAGCCATGTTTGGAGACTAGGGTGGGCATGGCACCTCTTTGAAAACACAGTCGCAGAAAGCAGACTTTGTGACCCATGCAGGGTGAGCGAGACCATGGTTGTGACGCAGAATAGCTTTCACCCATATATGCACAATATGGATTGATATTGTGGGCATTTTCAGGCATGTAGTCAAGGTGGACTGCACTCTCAACTTAAATATAAAATCTGTGTGTATGGGCTTGTGCTATATTATATATATAATATGTATCTATTGCTTAACAGTTGTTTGGATTGTCATTGGATTGTCAGTTGTCATATTGAAATATCCATGTTTGTTCCCAAGTTATGAAATTCTTCTTAAATTTCTCCTAGTCTGAATTCCTTATCTAAAGATTCTTTGAAAGTAGTGATGTTTCAGGTTAGGAGTCAACATTCTAGGCACCCAATATGTACAGATCTTGCTCATGTGTTATTATTTATAAAAAATTCATTCAAATGACCCATGACTTATAGTTTCATGCACCCATCACTATTCCATCCTTCATTTTGATTTAGTCCAGATGAACAATGTTTTCTTCTGTTGTTGATATCAAAGGCCAATCAGACCCTGGGTTATCTCCAAGAGACATTGTGTCACAACAATCTGCAGCCCATCTCTTGATTTTGGCATGTGAGGAATTAATGTCTAAAGGTGTATTCTTTATTAGTGATGGAACTTCATTAATAATACTATAATTATGTTGCATTTTTAGCATTCAATTGACATGGCCTAGCTCTAAAACAACAAACTTTCATGATAAACCACAAATGTTAGAAACACATATTTAACATGTTTCCACACAAAGGAAGTAACCTTTAGACACATACAAAATTCACACTGTTAGAAGAGCGTCAGGCTCAGGCTCAGAACCCTTCATCATGTTTATTCATCATGTTTATTATGAATGTATATGTGGTGTAAAAAGACAGAAAAAACTTCAAAAAGAGTTGGGCAAACGTAGTGATACCTGTATAATGCCTTAAACAGAAATGGAAAAAAATGCAGTAATCAAAGGTAGTCTTGATCACAACCAAGCCTTCTGACTGCCCCAAGATAGCTTTAGAGCCAGTTATGACATCTGCAAACTGCAAAGAGTGGTTTAGAAGGGTGGAAATCAGAAGTGATGTTATGGATGGAATAGCTGTTAATCCTCCTTTCTGCAGAGGGGAAATGTGAAAAGGCATTAGACAAGAGCACCCCCCTCAGGCTCGAAGTGTAACAGTTATTAAATGAGTCCACAGGTTGTCTCCCAGATGCACGTGTGACAGTATATGCATAAGTATATATGCATATTTATATATCTGTATGTTTGAACATTCCGGTTGATTTTGCGACTTCTCTCATTGTGCTAAGTATTATAGTTCGCTGGCAGTGCTGATTTATTTGCGCGAATCTGAGAGAGAGGCAACGGCCCCTCCTCACTCACACGCCAGCATCCATTCAAGTTGGTCTAACTCTTGCCATGTGTTGGGATGCACCTTGCTTTCGCTTAGCTGGCGATATCAGTTTGTTCAAAAGACAGTATCTTCTACAGATTGTTAACGTGTAACATTTGACATTTTGAGCGAGAGAGAGATCAGAGTTACATGTGTTTTAAAGGGAAGCTGCTGATGGCCAGAGACATCATGATCACATGCTTTTCTCCCCATGCGGGAGACGCTCTCCCGTCAGAGCTGAACACGATCAGACACAGTGCCAGTGTTTGACGTTGGAGCGTACTTATGTTACACTTGGCCAGAATTACATTTTTTTAATTGATTTTTAAAGTTTGTTCTGTTTCACAACTACATGGGTGGAGCCAAAGGGGACAGCTATATATATATATATATATATATATATATATATATATATATATATATATATATACAAGCTGAAATATTCAGCATTGCTTGGCAGGAAAATAAAATGTGTTTTTTTTTAATTGTTTGACAAAAACATAATTACAAAAAACAGAACTTTAAAATTAAAAATAAATTAACAAACAATAAAGACTCACTTAGTCCTTGTCTTGCGTCTTGTATGTATGTTATCATCCAGTTGAATGGCCAACTCTATTTAATTTGAAAAGCAACAGGGGTGCAGTGATGTTTAAACATAAAGAATGCTGGCATTTGCTTGCTATATACTAACTGTGTAACAGCACGGGATCCTAGAAAGTATTGAAATCGTCAGAACTACTCTGGGAATCTCTCTGCTATTTTTTATCATCTCAAGGATGATCAGGGGAAACAGGATGCACCTGAGCTCAATTTTGAGCTTAATGGCAAAGGCTGTGAATACTTATGTACATGTGATTTCTCAGTTATTTTTGATAAATTTGCAAAAACCTCAAGTAAAGTTTTTTCACGCTGTCATTATGGGGTGTTGTGTGTAGAATTCTGAGGAAAAAAATGAATTTAATCCATTTTGGAATAAGGCTGTAACATAACAAAATGTGGAAAATGTGATGCGCTGTGAATACTTTCCAGATGCACTGTATATCTGGGTATCCATTAACACCTAACCAGATCTTTATCTTTCTCTGTCTAGAGCAGGTCTTTCCTAAGATCTTATCTATGTTAGTTCTGATGTGGTATGTGGTAAGTAATGGTTACAAGAAAAGTTTCTAAAACTGTATTTTTTTCTTTAAAGCGCATATTTTTATCATAGTATTAAACTGCACCATCCACATGACAGACACTAGAGGGCTAGTTACTTCTGAGGTACCGAAATTTCAGTGCAGCAACTCAAAATTGTACTCAGTAGTTTGTATGGCACCCATGTGCTTGTATGCATGCCTGACAATGTCGGGGAATGTTCCTAATGAGTCGACGGATGGTATCCTGGGGGATCTCCTCCCAGATCTGGACCAGGGCATCGCTGAGCTCCTGGACAGTCTGAGGTGCAACCTGGTGGCATTGGATGAACCAAAACATAATGTCCCAGAGGTGTTCTATTGGATTTAGGCCAGGCAAGGGTGGGGACCAGTCAATGGTATCAATTCCTTCATCCTCCAGGAACTGCCTGCATACTCTCACCACATGAGGCTGGGCATTGTCGTGCACTAAGAGGAACTGAGGACACACTGCATCAGCATGGGGTCTAACAATGGGTCCAAGGATTTCATCCCGATACCTAATGGCAGTCAAGGTGCCATTGACTAGCCTGTAGAGGTCTGTGTGTCCCTGCATAAATATGCCTCCCCAGACTATCACTGACCCACCACCCAACCAGTCATGCTGAATAATGTTACAGGCAGCATAACGTTCTCCAGACCCTTTCGTGTCTGACTCATGTGCTCAGGGTGAACCTGATCTCATCTGTGAAAAGCACAGGGTGCCTGTGGTGGATCTGCCAATTCTGATATTCTATGGCAAATGCCAATCAAGCTCCATGGTGTCAAGTAGTGAGCACAGGGCCTACTAGAGGACGTTGGGCCCACATGCCACCCTCATGAAGTCTGTTTCTAATTGTTTGGTCAGAGATATTCACACCAGTGGCCTGCTGGAGGTCATTTTGTAGGGCTCTGGCAGTGTTCATCCTGTATCTCCTTGCCCAAAGGATCAGATACTGGTGGGTCCTGCTGATGGGTTAAGGACCTTCTATGAGGGGCCCTGCCCAGCTCTCCTAGAGTGACTGCCTGTCTCCTGGAATGTCCTCCATGCCCTTGAGACTGTGCTGGGAGACACAGCAAACCTTCTGGCAATGATACATATTGCTGTGCCATCCTGGAGAAGTTGGACTACCTGTGCAACCTCTGTAGGGTCCAGATATCGCCTCATGCTACTAGTAGTAACACTGACCATAGCCAAATGCAAAACCATTCCTGTTTAGGGAGTCATCTCATTGTTGCCCCTCTAGTGCACCTGTTGTTTATTTCATTAACACCAAAGCAGCTAAAACTGATTAACAACCTCCTCTGCTACTTAACTGACCAGAGTAATATCCCAGATACTGATTAAAAAGCAGTATAGAACCTCACATTAAAGTCAGATATTCCTAAGGAGTGTAATTAATAATTTGCTTTATACAAGGGTAAATCAAAAAGTAAACACAATTTGAAAATTTTGTGGTAACTGCAACAAAACACATTCATGATGTCTTATGGGTAATTTGAACACACACAGTTCAAGCACTCTGCCATTAGTTTATTTGAAGCCAAGGTCAAATGAACATGGACATTCTGTTCTGGGATCAGTTTTTATAATGGAAACAAAAATATTGTGTGTAGAAAGGCTTCAGTCTTGTTGCAACAGCCCATGCCAGGATTTTAGAAACAGAGGTTCTGGCCAATAGCTGAAGATTAGATTCAGCCCATTTTAATATGACTATCACACAGTGAACCAGCTCTTTGTATATATGTCGAAGTTATTAATGGCTTCTTCACATACACATGCATTTGACTGCATACTCAGTGGTGATTTATAGAAGAAGCAGTGGTAGTGTGGGGTCCCAAGACCATTTGTGCATGCCATTCTGTTCCCTTACTTACCATTTGATATAAAAGTAGGGGTCTCTGGTCTCATCTCCTGTTTGTGATCTTCATGGAAAGGCTGTCAGATGTGGCTAAGCTTTATAGACTGTCTAACTTGGGGGCCCAATGAGTGCATTTTGGTGATTTTTGGAGGATGCTACCTGTTTGGGCAGCTGTTGTTTCACTCTCTTTTTGTTTTGATTCAAAGTCATTGATAAAGAAAGAATTCTGGGTAATGAGACAAATGTTGAGAGGCTGCGTCATTTGACAAGCGAAATTGATATTTTAAGATCATCTCAAAATTAATTTTTACTATTACAAAATGCAGTTTAGCTTTTCAGATGTCTGAAACTCAGTTCAAAAGTTGCAACATTTCTTTACATTTTAAGATATATGCAATACATTTTGGGACATCTTTGGGACATCAAATTCACTTACTAGAATACATCTTATTTTTGTCAACATGACTTTGTGTTATTTGAAATATCGTAAAATAACAAGAAGTCATTTTGAGGCACTTGAGACATCTTTAAAAGGTATTTTGGATATTTTAAAATAATATTCAAATGTCATGAGATGAAACTGAAAATATTTTGAAATGCTATCAAGATATCCCAAAATGTCAAGAAACTCATTTTTATAAACTAGAAAATTAATTTTTAAATGTGTTTTAAAATATCTTGATTAAATTTGGAGATATCACGTAATTTCAACCAGATCATTGAGCTCTCTCTAATGACTACAAAAGGGGCACCACTGAGCCCCAAAGCACTTCCACAATCACACCAGAAACAGTTCCAAGTTCAAATACTACTTATTTTATTACTCACATGAACTTCGTTTGGTGTACAAAGCCCATATGCCACCATCACAAATAATAAACAGTCCTTCTCTACTCCTGCTGCTCCTCCAGGTGAGTGTTGCCCTCTTCTTTGTGACTCTGATTCACCTTAGTGAGGCAAGATGACTACTTTTATGCTGGAACCGGGACCACTTCCGATGTCTCAACATAATATGGCAGAAGCACTTCTAGGTCATACGCAAGCTCCACAACGTAGAGCACCCAGGCATTCCAACAGGCAGGATTTCATGGGACTTGTAGATCAGAAGGGTCATTCTGATCTACAAGTCCCATGAAATCCTGTGGGAGTCCAAACTGGGGCCACACCTGAGTAACATTGGTAGCTTTTGCCCTGGAGGATAAACTGTCCCTGATAACCAGTCTCCCCCCTAGTCCATCCATTGTATTCTTGTCCCAAATGGGATAGGAACGTAAAGCATTTCCAGCCTGTGGTGCACCTCCACTTATGTAGTCCATCCATTTTGGCCCCTTGGCCGGGTAAGGCATCACTCTTTCTCCCAGTCAGGATGCCATTCCATTTGTTCAAGCATTTATATCTTATATAGTAAAATAACTTCCCATGCATTTCAAGTTATTTTAGAAGGCCAAAATGTTTAATTTAAAACACAGAAAATCTTGCAGAAAACCATTTTGAAAAATATTGAATTGAATGCGATCTTTAATTTCTGAGTTTCTGAAAGTTTCTGAAAAGAGACATTTTATGATATCATGAAATATATTTTGAGATATCTCAAATACTTATTGAGCTTGCCATAGCGATGATGATGATGATGATGAGATGTTAGATTTCATTGCTGTGAGTGTCATCCCAGGGCTGGCACTGGTACAGACTTAATGGGAGTAGATGGAGCATTAGGTTTTTATGGGGGGCTGATGTGTGATTTCAATAATAATAATGATAATGATGATGATAATTCAGACTGTGGCATTTTCAGAGTATGGCAAATATGCCCCAAGGTGCAAACACAACAGACTGGAGCAAACAGAACTTCATCCTAGTCATCATAACACCACAGGTTAACACTGCTGCTCAACAAGTACAAAGTCAAGCAGACATCACATCAATCAAACACACGTAAAGTGAAATGTGTAAGAGCTCAGGCTCATACAAATATAGAGGACCTAGCGCACATCGCTGAATATACCATACAATACAACGAGATCATAGAATATACAGTTGTGCTTGAAAGTTTGTGAACCCTTTAGAATTTTCTAAATTTCTGCATAAATATGACCTAAAACATCATCAGATTTTCACTCAAGTCCTAAAAGTAAATAAAGAGAAACCAGTTAAACAAATGAGACAAAAATATACTTGGTCATTTATTTATTGAGGAAAATGATTGAATATTAAATATTTGTGAGTGGCAAAAGTATGTGAACCTCTAAGATTAGCAGTTAGTTTGAAGGTGAAATTAGAGTCAGGTGTTGTCAATCAATGGGATGACAATCAGGTGTGAGTGGGCACCCTGTGTTATTTAAAGAACAGAGATCTATCAAAGTCTGCTCTTCACAACACATGTATGTAGAAGTGTATCATGGCACTGTGATATCCCGTGTAGTGAGAAGTGGCCCCAGCCTACACTCTGGACATCTGATAGTTCATGAACCGAACAGGATCATTGGAGAGATGAAACACAGACAAAAATTGAAGGGTAAATGGTGCAAGTTTATTTACAAGAGTGCTGTACAACAAAATGCAGTAGTGTCAGGTGGGCTTTGAGACACAGTCCTTAAACACTGACACTTCATAAATAAATAAAAACAATCAAAAAGAAAAAAATAGTGTATTTACAAAAACAGTGCACTCCTACAAAAATTGCACACACACTCCAATAATGAAGGTTGTCTTCTTTTATCCCTGGCTCAAGACACTCCTCCAGCAGGAAAGAAAAATGCACAAAAGCAAGTTTGTCTACAGTATATACAAAAACAATTGCACCAAACCCAAAATCAAAAACTATCCCAGCACCAAATAAGTATATATACCTCCATCAAAAACGATCACTAGGAGATACATGTATATACAGTAACTCTATATACAAAACAATATATACAAAAGCCGCCAAAATCACAACTGCTCCTCCAAATAGCTCAGCAGTGCTTACGGCTTACACATACCTTGCCTTTAGGTCAACTCATGACCCCTGTTGGCCGGTAACTCCTTAAATATCACTGGCCAGATTGTCCAGCTAATCTGCCAACACGTCTACCTCATACATCTATCCAGGTAGACGCTAGCGCGTTCACACCATGAGCCGCAACACACCCCGGACAACTATGTATTTAAAACCAAACTCTTGCGGGTGGCGCGCGTATAAACCCTCCGGGACGGCCAACGGCTATGCTGAGCTCAAGCACATCCACTGCCGACTCACCAGTAGGCTTAAGTTAAATGATTTTTTTACAATATGGGATCCCCTTCTCTGACTCAACCTATTTTACATAGGCTAATGCCGGCTTTTTCTTTCAGGCACACCGCACCTCGAACTGCCTTAGCTGGGCAGGCTGCAAGGACACTGTTGTGTAAAAATGAACATGTGCGGTGGAGCCCGTACTAGCCATTATACTGGCTCCACGTGTGTCCAGACACACCGCGCCTCACAGCACTCACACGCTAGACCGCCCCGTGTTCCCGCGACAGTGCCCTCAACACACAAACGGTAAGCGCACTTCCTTATAGCCATATAAATGCCACTGCTTCAATTTCAAGGCTTCTTCAACTTAAATTTAGTAATGAGCAGGGCTGCACACACAACCACGAACAAAGGAGATTTCTGAGGACCTCAGAAATAGAGCTGTTGATGCTCATCAGGCTGGAAAAGGTTACAAAACCATCTCTAAAGAGTTTGGACTCCACCAATCCGCAGTCAGACAGATTGTATACAAATGGAGGAAATTCAAGACCATTGTTACCCTCCCCAGGAGTGGTTGACCAACAAAGATCACTTCAAGAGCAAGGCGTGTAATAGTCGGTGAGGTCACAAAGGACCCCAGGGTAACTTCTAAGCAACTGAAGGCCTCTCTCATATTGGCTAATGTTCATGAGTCCACCATCAGGAGAACACTGAACAACAATGGTGTGCATGGCAGGGTTTCAAGAAGAAAGCCACTGCTCTCCAAAAAAAAATTGCTGCTCATCTGCAGTTTGCTAAAGATTACTTGGACAAACCAGAAGGCTATTAGAAGAATGTTTTGTGGACGGATGAAACCAAAATAGAACTTTTTGGTTTAAATGAAAAGCATTATGTTTGGAGAAAGGAAAACACTGCATTCCAGCATAAGAACCTTATCCCATTTGTGAAACATGGTGGTGGTAGTATCATGGTTTGGGCCCGTTTTGCTGCATCTGGGCCAGGACGGAACAATGATGGAACAATGAATTCTGAATTATATCAGAGAATTCTAAAGGAAAATGTCAGGAGATCTGTCCATGAACTGAATCTCAAGAGAAGGTGGGTCATGCAGCAAGACAACGGCCCTAAGAACACAAATCGTTCTACCAAAGAATGGTTAAAGAAGAATAAGTTAATGTTTTTGAATGTTCAAGTCAAGTCCTGACCATAATCCAATCGAAATGTTGTGGAAGGACCTGAAGCGAGCAGTTAATGTGATGAAAACCCACCAACATCCCAGAGTTGAAGCTGTTCTGTACGAAGGAATGGGCTAAAATTCCTCCAAGCCGGTGTACAGGTATGATCAAAAGTTACCGGAAACATTTAGTTGCAGTTATTGCTGTAAAGGGGGGTCACACCAGATACTGAAAGCAAAGGTTGACATACTTTTGCCACTCACAAATATGTAATAGTCGATCATTTTCCTTAATAAATAAATGACCAAGTATAATATTTTTGTCTAATTTGTTTATCTGGTTTCTCTTTATCTACTTTTCGGACTTGAGTGAAAATCTGATGATGTTTTAAGTCATATTTATGCAGAAATATAGAAAATTCTAAAGGGTTCACAAACTTACAAGAACAACTGTAACAAATAAATGTAGACATAAAAATATACATCAGGCCAAAAAGGTTATTAATGTTAATATTAGTTATCAAAACACTTCTGCACTAATATATTATTAATATACTAATATATAAACACAAAGGCAGCTGTTAAAGCAGTAAACTCACCATTAGGAGCGCTGAATGTTATGAGCCTAAGGAGATGAAATTTGCAGCAGTCGGGCAATCAAAATCATACTGCATTGCTGTCTACTTTGAATTTTTCATTAAATAGTATTCAGTATTCACTTTATTATGTTACATGTGTGTATCATCTATTAAAAACATACAGTACTAGCAGAATACCTGTGCTTCGCAGCGGAGTAGTAGTGTGTTAAAGAAGTTATGAAAAAGAAAGGGAAAAATTTAAAAAATAACGTAACATGATTGTTAATGTAATTGTTTTGTCATTGATATGAGTGTTGTTCTCATATCTATATATATATATCTATATATATATCTATATATGTGAACTGGGACCCGGACACAGGCAGACGGACAACATAGTTCACCCAACACACGTTTATTTACAACAATATTTACAATGCACGAACCCCAGTGCCTCTTGCACCGATTCCCCAAAGTCCAGGCCTCTCCGTCACTGTGCCTTTCTCTTGGCCGCCTCCCGTCCTCTCTCCAGCTCTGTCCTCTTCCACCCGACATCCACTGCTGTCTGGAGGGAGACGGCCCCTTAAATGGGAACCCGGATGGGCTCCAGCTGCTTCCTGGCACTCTCCTTTGGACACACCACTGTGTGGCGGAAGTGCCGGCTGTGCACCCAGAAGCCGTCCGGGTGTCTCCTGTTCTCTTCCCCCCAGCACTTCCTGGTGTGGCGGAAGTGCTGGGCTCCAGGGTTCCTCAGTCACCTGGGCGCAGCCTGGCGGTGGCCACGGGCTCCTACAGGGCTGGGCTTCCAAGCCCTGTACCCGAGGCCCCCAACATAACCAGGACGGACGCCCCCTCGCGGTCTGGAGGAGGCACAGGCCTCCTCTGGTCCTCCTGGGCGTCCCGACCGGGGACCACATGGGATATTTCGGCACCGGGGCTCCGCCTGGCGGTGGCCACGGGTCCCTACAGGGCTGGGCTTCCAAGCCATGTACCCGAGGCCCCCAACATAACCAGGACGGACGCCCACTCGCGGTCTGGAGGAGGCACAAGCCCTCCTCTGGTCCTCCTATATAGGAAAATACCCGCGCTTGGCAGCGGAGAAGTAAAAAGAAAAGGAAACATTTTAATAATACGTAACATGATTGACAATGTAATTGTTTTGTCATTGTCATGAGTGTTGCTGGCATATATATACATATATGTATATATATATATATATGTATATACATATATACACACACACATATACTATGGGGTGACAAACAGGCAAATACATTGATTTTGTGAATATATAAAGTCGCCGTCAGAATATATAAAGTCAAAACTTGAATATATAAAGTCATTCCCAAATATATAAAGTCAAAACTTGAATATATAAAGTCAGCATCGGTATACATAAAGTCAAAACTTTTTTCTGAATATATAAAGTGAAAACTTGAATATATAAAGTCAGAACTGGAATATATAAAGTGAAAACTTGAATATATAAAGTCAGCGTCAGAATATATAAAGCGCTGACTTTATATATTCCGACGCTGACTTTATATATTTAAGTTTTGACTTTATATATTCCAGCGCTTACTTTATATATTCAGAAATATTCCAACGCCGTCTTTATATACCGAGGTTTGGACTTTATATATTTGGGAATGACTTTATACTGTATAGTCATGTTTTGACTTTATATATTCCAGCGCTAACTTTATATAATCATGGTTTGACTTTATATATTCGGGAATGACTTTATATATAAAAGTTTTGACTTTATATAGTTAAATTTAGTCATCATTGCATAACTTTTTCTTTACCATAGAAATTTAAAGACTAAATTCAACTTCCATTCCTAACAAAGATATTTCTGGCGACTAAATAGAACCTACTTATATCCAAATTCGAGCTATTGAGCTGTTGCCTGCCTGCCTGAATAAGTCACCCTCGCTTCGCTCTTACTTTTTTACCGTTCATTTAATCATGGCTAGTGCCGTAAAAATTCTAAAATGGATGGAGGATTACACTGAGTATGGCTTTACCAAAACAATTATTGATGGCGAATAATTAATTATTAATAATTATTCATAAAGCTTCAATTGGTGATCTGTTTTTCTGTGTTAACCTCATATTTTTTCATACTTCTTTTCAAACCAAGGGGGTGCAAGGGTAAAATGAATCGAGAAGCGCTGATCAATGTAATCAGTGTACCATGAAATCATGCATTGACAGAAGTTCCCCTTTGCTTGTATTGCAAAGTGTGATTAAATGCCTGATTTTTTAACGCGTTATGGAGCATATGCATCAAAGCTTCTCAGCTGTGCTTGTGCTAAGAAAAGGAAACATTTTAAAAATAACATAACACGATTGTCAATGTAACCTTTTGTAAGTAGTGCCTGGAGGATTCAGTGTGGAGAAACTATAGAGACAGCATGTGTATTAACTTGTGGATTTTTCTGTGAGTATTTGGTGGCAGCGTCACAAAGTCGCTTCTGTAACACTGCGTTATAGTGATGGGTCGTTCTTGAACGATTCGTTCATTTTGAACGAATCTTTAATGTGACTCAGGAAGAACGAGTCGTCTCGTGGGAGTGATTCTTTCAGTCGCGCATGTGCATTTGCACAACTTCCTATAGTTTCTGTATTGGAATTGATTCACCTGTTTCGAGTCTTCGGGTTTTTCAAGTTGTTCGTTCATCACGTGACAGCGCCATAAGCTTAACCAACTGAGTCTGAGCCAGAAACAAAATTGATTAGTTCATCACTCGAGTCTTCGGGTTTGAGTCGTTTGATCATTACGTGACAGCCCCATAAGCTTAAATTATGCAGTCTGAGCTGGAAAGAGAATTGAATGAATTGACTCGAAAAAAGATTTGTTCATTTTGCTGAATGAGACTCAAAGGTCCGAGTCGGTAAAATGATCCGAACTTCCCATCACTACTGCATTAGCTGTGGAGCTCAGCTCAGAGAGAAATGAGGTGAATGGGAGGGTAGATGATGATGTGACTCCCCCACACGCCTTAACTGTCAATCCCCCACAAACACAGTCTCTCGGAATTTGCATAAGCACATCCCTTCACGTGCAATTTTAACTTAGTTACAAAGTGATCAAAACTCTCGTTTTATATCCTGCGTCCTCTCATTAAACTTGTATCCCGCATTACCCGTGGGCATGACAAACGCCAGCAGCAGCCTGTCAATGAACTTAATTTAAACTTTAGGTTTACACCTTGCTTTGTTTCCAAAGTAGCAGCACTCATGAATATGGTTGTATATGTCATTCGCTCGCTTCTTATTGTTTCGCTGCCTTCTCAATTATATAATGCATGTTTTGTTCAGTACTTTTTGGAGCTCTTCCTGGTTTTCTACGCACTGCGTTGACAGTCAGTTCACGTGATTACGTGGAAGGCATGATGATGTCACACGAAACTCCGCCCCCCACGGCTTTCGAGCTCAACTCCATTACAGTAAATGGAGAAAAATAGCTTCCAATTATGACCATTATGCGTAGAATTTCGAAATGAAACCTGCCCGACTTTTGTAAGTAAGCTGTAAGGAATGAGCCTGCCAAATTTCAGCCTTCTACCTACACGGGAACTATGAGAATTAGTGATGAGTCAGTGAGTGAGTGAGTGAGTGAGTGAGTGAGTGAGTCAGTCAGTCAGTCAGTCAGTCAGTCAGTGAGGGCTTTGCCTTTTATTAGTATAGATATACAGTACAAAGCAGCGAACTGTCAGACCGGCTGTCCCCAGCAGGGGGCACATCCTTCCTGGGATTGTGTTTGTTATCGAAATACAGGGCATACTTGAACTTTTTATATACCTCTTCAGTAACCATGGCAGAAATATTCAGACAAGAGGTATATAGTACCACATATACATGTACATATATATTTAACTTGCTTTAAAAATGCAGCTTTCACTCCCACTGTACAGTGTAGTATAATTATTTATACATACATATCCAGGCTGAAGAGATGCCACTGGAGCAGTACAATTATTGTCCATTTTTTCAGTAGGACACACTGATGATTGTATATCCAGTTCAGCAAAATGCAGGCAGTATTCCTCTTGCAGATGACTTCTAGATTCTACAAGGTCCTCACCATTATAAATAACCCTACATTTTGCATATTCAGTGACTTTTTTATGAACTTGCCAGGTATGGGTAACTACCATCTGAGCTTATGGACTGTGTTCTACCAAGACCCAAATAGCACCTTTTTTTCCTATGTGTGCAGAGTGGACCTGTTCTAATCATTCATGGCCTCTGCCTGAAACTGATGGGTCAGGCCTGCTTTAATCAACCAAAATCCCTGCCTGAAAGAATGGGGCCCACATTAGCTGCATTAGGCTCACAAATCCCCATTATCAAATAGTCATTTTGTAATTCTGGTTACAGTGCCCCACTCTGTTCTTCTTGTTCTAACTCCAATTATAAGATATTTCATAGCTAACGTGTCATGTTCCTGCACAAGACTTTCGAGAGGATACTTGAGCATGGGAAAGGCACTATATAAATAAAAATGTATTTATTATTATTATTACACTATAAAGGTAATTAAAAGTGAGGCAGTAAAAGAGTATCTAGGCATATGATTCCAACTGGGGACCAGAGTGAAAAAAGAATAACATGAGACAAGTGAACTGAAAGTAGAGAACTGTGGATGCTGGGCAGAACCAGAGTATGTAGCAGCAGAACTGAAGGACGCAACACTCCTGTTACTAGCAGAGTTATTAGTAGTGATGCGGCCAGGCTGGGGTCAACACTGCAGTTTACAGAGGCTGAAGGTTGTTCAGAACTAGAAAAGGGTGCAGTCCACAAAGGTAAAAGGGCTTGTGATTTCAGGAGTGGCAGAGTTCAGGGATTCTAAACGTGGATGGTGCTCTTATTTAGAAACAAAATATGGCTGGCATGTGACTGAATAATAAATACCAGTGTTTTCGCAGGCCAGATGATGTAGGGTTCTGCTTGACTGTGCGGTAGCTGCTCCCATTCTAAAATGAGCACCTCCTCTATGTTTTATGTCCTCGACTGGTCTCTTGAGTACCTTTGTGAGCCTTTTTAAGAAATTGGTAGGAATGTCTCTGTAAATGTGCGACTTCTGCTGCACTGTCACCCAGTCTTCAGTTTCCGTGGTTGTAGATGACTGAGTAATGTTCCCCTCAAAACTGTGAAACAATGTTATCTTACAGATAAAAGGCCACTGGGGACCTTTGTTGATTGTTCTTGAATGTTTGCACAGCTAGAATGGCTATCATTTTTTTATGCCAGAACTGACAAAAAGGCCTTCAGGGCTTTAACCTCATTTCTTTTCTAGACATGAGGTGTCCTTCACGGTGACATTTCCATTAGCAGGCTGGAGTTCAGCCCAGATTGTTCATGCTGCCACAAGTATTTGCTAGAACATCATCTTTAAGGCTGTCATCTTTCCTGGCCTTGTTCAGTGACGTGCTGGCTGTTAAACCACATCCTCCTTATCAAAGTCAATGACTGAAGAAGTCTGAAATGTATCATACAAAAATGAAGAAGGAATTTCTTTTTAGATGTGTGCAGAGGCTTTTTATGTTTTTTTTTTTCTGGTGGTGTGGTATGAAGTAGTAGTTCAGCATTGCCACCTCACCACTCCACAGTGCAGAATTCAAATCCTTGGGTCACTGTCTATGCGTGGATTGCACATTCTCCCTGTGCACATGTGGCTATTCTTGAGCCACTCCAGTCTCCACTCATATCTCACACACATTTATGTTTGATGGATTATTGATTTCAGACTGGCCCACCATGAGATAGTGGGCCCTGTGGTGGACTGGTGACACATTGTGCTTTAATGGCATTTGGTATAACTGTGCTCTAAAACGGAAGAAGCTCTTGTAATTTACTCGCATACTTCATTTTGTGTATTTTTTATTTTGTAGGCGCATAAACATTCTGGTATCCCATTCAGTTTGTGAAATCGCTTGTGTGGGTAGGAAGTAGATGTTTGCGGAGCAGACAAAATTTCACGCGAAAAAATGTGTGTCAGCTATTGAATTGGCTGCTTGTGACTGGATTATTTAGCCAGTTCACTTACCCCTTATTTAAAGTGAAGGCATTGGCTGTTGTTATCCAGGGTTAAGCACTCAGAGATGGCGACCAGCTGAAGCTGCACTTGTTTCTACCCTAGACTAGAGGAAGGCACCTCAGAAGAATTCCTGTAATGTAACTTCCACCTCCGTCAGACTAAGCCACATTATTATTAGTCCATAGACCACCATTCATTGTTAATTTTTTTACCAACCCCAAATTTTTTCAACAGCAGTTAAACAGGGATTGCATTCAGCACCTCATCACTTAAGCTTCTACTTTGTTTTTCCTTTGCATATTCAATTTGTTACATTGCCTTACAGGTAATTTGACAGCCATTTTCCTGATGATGTGTATATTTATAAATAATTTTTCCCACCCTTTGCCTTAGAGATTTCATGGATGTCAACACTCCAGGGCACATTTCACAACCCCTTAAAATGCCAAAGACTAATCAGTTGAGTAGAGGAAGCAGCGCTTTTAGTACTGGAGTCAACCACGTACAAATAATAAAGTGGTGCTGTCAGACTTTGCTTCAAATACAGACAAAAAGCGGAGCGAGACTACCACTTTTTAATAACATTAGCAATCATTTTTACTGAACAGTATGAAGTCTAACCCATTTACTTTCTCTCTGCCCTGTGTCTTGTGGTGGCATTTACTGACACACTCACTTTTATAAGTTCCTGATCTTGGAATGAGAAATGACTTTTAATTACACTACATTTACATATTTTGTTGATGCCTTTATCCAAGACGACTTCCAACATTTATGATACATTACAGTTACATTTCTTTTGGTTTTCCAGTTGGAGGACAGTTAGGTCAAGTGACTTGCTCAGTGTCAGTAGTGGGATTTGAACTCATAACCTCAGGGTTAGAGGTCCAAAGCTTTAACATCTACACCATAGAAACTGAAGTACAGTAGCTGTGTCACGGCTATTGCAGTCACTGTCTGTATATGTGACAATATTAATACTCTCCTATCCTGACACAACTCTGACAGTAACTGCAATAGCAGTATTAATATTGTCACAAATACAGAGTACAGGGAAATTAATACTTGAATGCCTGTCCAACATGAAACATGCTGCCACACTCCGACACAATGATAAGCAACAATAAAGCAAAAAAGAGGACTTACATTTATTTAACAGACAACATAGTTTGGCTTACCTGATATACTCCTTACCCCCGTTCCCATACAACTTGTTTAGTTATAGCCCCAGTTCTTGATATCTAGTTGGAAAAAAAAAAAAAATGAAAAACTCCAGTATAGTTGGCAATGCACAATTCATTGCAGTGCTGGGGCAGGCGTTGACCCCAGAAAATTGGAATTTGGCATTAGATTTTTAGCATGGTGGGCAGTTGATAACACTGCCACCTCAGAGATCTGTGTCACAAGCTTTGAAACCCATAGTCCCTTATACCCAGATACTTACAGGGCAGGTGATGGGTCATTCAATCAGTGTGAATTAGTGGACCCTATGATGGGCTGCCAACCCATCCAGGGCTGACTTGTATTGCGAGAATGGGCTCTCACTCCTCCCCATGCCAGATTTGTGAATCAAATGACATACAACATGGCATGTTTGTGTTTAACATCGTGTTTTGTTCAAAGTTATTTTTCATTTTAATTTGACTATACAGTATGTGTATATCAGAAAAAGGCACACTAACCCTTTCTAATGAAACACTGACTGGAACGGCTTGGATTATTAAGGTGGCAGGCAGCATGAAGATCAAAGCCACTGCCAAAAGGGAATCCTCAGCTGTGACACCTGCTCTGAAGGCAAAGAAAATCTGCAATATTTCAAACTTTTTAATGAGAATTTAAAAGTTAACAACAGTTTCACTTTTTATGGACTCTGTGTAGCATTGAATGATTGGTAGAACTTTTTTTTATTTGTTCTAAGAGAATATATAGAGGCACAAGAAATATTATAGCAAAAAAATAACAAACAACAACAACCTACTCAAAATCACACAAAAAATTACAAAAAAGAAAAAAAAACTACTTGGATAAAAACATCAGTCACAGTGAGGCAATAAAAAAGTAAACAAGAACTGATATATTGCATTTCTCAATACAATTCTGTTGAATTATTCATTGGCTAAAGGTACTCACGGAGAGGATGTGCAGCCTTGTTCATAATGGTCACCAGTTTTAGATAAGTTAGATTAGATAAACTTTATTAATACAAAGGGGAAGTCCATATTTATACACCAGCAGAAACATAAAAAACAAAGACACAGACTCCCAGGACATATAATAAAGCCAATCAATCAATTGATAAGTAAATAAATAAAAATAAATAATATAGTGCAGACATTTCAATAAGAACTTTATGACATTTCAGGAAGAAGCATCAAATTAAATAATAGCAGTGGGCAGAAAAGACCCCTAGAAGCACTTCTTAGCACACTGTGGTGAAATGATTGCTCCAAGAGAGCGCCTCCTGGAGGGGACAGCGTGGATTTTTCATGATGGCATCCAGTTTTGCCACCATCCTCTTTTCAGCAACAACTTCCAGTGTGCCCAGTGATGGAGCAGGCTGTCCTGATACGTTTATTCAGGTATTGGGCTTTTTTTAAGGTCAGGTTACTTCCCCAGGAGACAACAGCGTAGAGCACCACACTGGCTACTATGGACTGATGGAACATTTGCAGCAGCTTCCAGCACACATCAAAACACTGGAGACTCCTTAACAAGTACAGTCTGATCTGGACCTTCTTGTACGCAGCCACTGTGTTGTCAGACCTGTCCAGTTGGTTGTTCATGTGAATCCCCAGGCACTTGTATCTCTACACCATTTCCAAATCCTCCCCCTGGATGGTGACTGAGCTCTGAGGCTTCTTCACACACTCACCACCAGCTCTTTTATCTTGCTGATGTTCAGTTGCAGGTTGTGGTCCTTGCAACACAAGACAGACCTTCCTGAACTCTGACTTGTCTCCTTTATTAATACAGCCTATGATGGAGGAGTCCTCTGAAAATTTCTGTAGATGGCAAACACTGGGCTTGTACTGGAAGTGTGTTGTGTAGAGGGTGAACAGGAAGGGAGACAGGACATTTACTTGCAGTGCTTCAGTATTACACATCGCCATTTCTGACACATAGTCCCTCAGCCTCACAAACTGCTGTCTGTTGGTCAGATAGTCCTTGATCCAGGAGATTGTGGGAATCAAACTCTTCAGCTTTTCCCCCAGTCTATGAGGCACCGTTAAAGGCACTGTCTTCATTTATGCTGTAGAAACTGAAAAATAAAATCTGGCGTCCCGAAAATTATTCAAAATAAAAACCATACTAAACCATAAAAGAACTTTTTATTTTTCAAATTGAATGGAAACATACAGGTGTGTTGAAAAAAAATGCACTCCCTTCTTGGTTTTCCAACTAACTCCTAGCTGAATTTTTCAAGAGCCTAGGGGCCACTTCTGCATATGTCAAGGAATGGAAATTAAGGATGTCTTAATACAGACTTTGTCAGAATCATTTTAGCTAAAACTTCTGGGCACAGAACAGAGTAGTTAAAAATATTATTATATTATCACTATCATTAATACAAAATCTTTAGATTTTGTTAGGATTTAGAGTTTGAAAAATAAGCATAGTGTCAACATTTGGACATTTGAAAGCACACATTAAACTAGTGGATGTAACTTTTGTTTCATTTACCTTTGTGCTTACAAGACTCCGCTCCACAGACATACATATTCAGATCAACTGGGATGTTTCTACAGACACTTTCTAAACGTGAAAATACCACTGCTACTACATTAGAAAGAGCTAAATTTGCCAGTAATGTTAGTGAAGGGCAGAGTCAGTTATGATTCAATTTCATTTACTGACACAATGTTTTGGCTCTAGTGAAATAACTCTAAAACTCTCATCTTGAGTCCTGCTCCACAAACAGATTATATGGTTAGCAGCCTGCATGCTGGTTATTTTCATGCCGTCACATGAACATTCACCTATTGCACCAGTGAAACTAAACGTTGTATGATATGGAAAAAAACACCCACAGAGCAGAGCAACTGAATCACTCTTTCTGCTAAAGAGCAGTCACATAGCAAAGGGGTCAAAGGTCTGCTCTAACTTTGTGAATCTCAAAACTGGCATTTTGTTGTGTGGTTTTGTTCATCACAACCTAGTTTTATAAACAACCTTTACCAGAAATTCTTCAAGCTGTTCAAGAATGATTGGCTAGAGAACAGCGACATATCCTAAATGAATTCTAATGTTCACCATCAATCAGCTGCCAGTACTTCAAAGCAGGTGTCCTAGGAGGTAAAGAGCTGAACTGGGTAAAACTCTGTTACTGGCTCAGTCGTCACCCTTGGCTTATGATGTGACCTGGAACAAATTATCCATCCAAGCAAACAACAGTATTGATTTATTCCTGATTATTTTTTGCTTGTTCTGAATTCAAAATTGTGTTTCAAGTATTTATCTTCCATTACTGAAGAATGCAGGGAAATTTCATATTGCACCTATCAACATTGAAAAAAATTTTTTTTTTTGTAAAGCAGATTAATCACCTTTAAAGATTTGAAATCAGGGGAAAAGACATAAATTCTTTCCATGTCCACCTGTTTAAGATGGCATGTAAACTGAACCATGAGAGAAGCAAACAGTCCCTAGTTTAATGTTGAGAACCCATGAGACTTTCCCAGAACTTTTAAATGGACATCAAAAAGGTGAGGCGCACAGAAAAGTGGAGATGCCAAGTTTATTGCTTCAATAACATGGGGCGTTAGAGGCTGGACACGAACATTTGAGCCACTGAGTAGTTTTGTTACACTGAAGATTCCTCAGTTCTGAGATTGTTCAGGTAAGTTATATGTATCAAAAAGTAGTTCCATTTACTAATGGCGACATCAGACAGGTAAAATTATGAATGTTAATCAAGACATGCAAGTAAGAATAATATTGTACTCTCCAGATATGACGATAATCCCCCAATAAACCTACATTTTGGAGTGCCAAGTTGTGGCAAATTCATCTCCTCCAAATGAATATTTTTCCCAAAAGGTTCTGGCTGAAACGTTTTGTGGCATTTGCTCACACTTTTCAAGTTAATGCTTGGTGTTATTGAATTTGATGTTATTTGTGTAAAACAAAAATGTTCTGACCATCTCCTTGTGCTGGCAGAATATTCTGTCCTGACATTGCATTTATTTTGGGATTTATTAGTCTGTCTATTTACTTGTTGCCAAAGTGGAAAATGTGGGTACAAAAATATGAGGAGCTGCACATTCTCCCTGTGTCTTTGGCGTCTTTGGAACAAAGACCAGATGGGACACTAGTTCTCTGCAGGAAACACTTGCATATATTGCAGGAAAACAGCCATTTTCAACTCAACCTAACTGCATGTCTTTGCACTGAGACAACAGGGTGAAGTGGCAAAAACTGAAACAGAAGGCAACCCAGTTACGACTGTGACAGAGTTACGAGTGCTGCGGTCCCCTCAAATGCAACTGTGGTCTACTGTTAAAGGCAGACTAAAAGTGCTAACGGGTGGTGAATGTATCACAGATCTCTATACTCCAAGAAAAGAAGATTCACTTAATATCACCCAAATCACTTGAGAAAATTTCAATGTGGCACAGTGAAAAGCAACCTTCTGTAAGAACATGAAATTCTAACATACAATTTGAAATAATGCAGTATTCACATGAAATATTTAATATGTAAACCTGTGTATTTCCACATTAAAACATGGAATAGTTTAAAAAGAAAACCTGAATGAGTAAATTTATTATCGTCATACCAAACCAGACCACTCCTGTTTTATGTGCTGGTGCTGCTCAAAGAAGTCAAAGCATTTATTAAACTTCTGATGTCTTTTGTAATCACCAGACATATTGATATATACAGATGTATTCATTAAAATAAACCATGGAAAAATCTATACATTTTCAAAAACTTTTCACAGAAAAAGTTTGAAGTTTATGGGTCCATTCTATTTATTGTTTTGACAAATATAGTGGGCTGTGCATATCAACAGGGGATTGATTCCACGACACCCCACAGATACCAAATTCCATGGATGCTCAAGTCCCTTCTATAAAATGGAGTATTTGCATAGACCAAACACACATCCTTACATATACTTTAAATCTGATAAAGAGTCATGACACTTTTCATTTGATGTAATATTTTTATTTTCTCATCGAGGGATAGCACTTTTCGTTCCTTCTTAGCATTTGAAGGATTGCCTTGACCACTTAATTGTTTAGAGAGGCCACTTTTTTCACAGAAGCCAAGGATGCACACATAACCCCCCATTTACATGGCCCCTCAACACATAGCATCACACATGTATATAAACTCCAGATGACATGCTCTGTGTTGTGTCCCTACGTCTTGTCTTGTCTAGTCAAATAAAGTCAAACACAGATCAATATTCAAATCACCATTAAACTTTATTCCCCATTTCAATTGGCAATTAGGCTCAAAAAGGTAAAAAGCAAACAGAAAGAGCCAAAATTAGTACCATCTTGGCAAACCATTTTGTATCTCCTCCATATCTGTAGCGCTGCTTCTTAAAAGTAATTAACTACTAATTATTAAAGCTCAAACAAAAGTAGAGAAGGAAGAAACACATTTAGAAACCTGGTTAAATTGAACAATATTTATGAAATACTTTAGCTCACCTAAAAAGCAGAAAGAAACAGAAACTGTCAGAATCAGCAGTGTGCTGCAAACCATTTTACATCTTGCTCCTAAGAGAGAATGAGAGACAGATGGAGAGAGCAAGCACTAGGCTTCCTAACAAAAATCAATTAATCCTAACAAAAAACAATTATAATCTCATTTCTCAGTGCTTGCATATTAATTTAACCAGCAACAAAGGCAACTTCAAGTATTGCTTTATTAAAACCTTCTGGATTTTTTTAAATATATTTTTCAATCGGAGGTTGATTCACAGATGCAGAACCCATGGATATGGAGCACAGACTTTACTAAAACAGTTTTATGCTGTGCTGTGTTAGGTATGCTAACATTTTAATAGAAACAATACATAAACATTTGCTTGTGTGCAAAGGTATTTATTTTTATGTACAACCAGGTTTTTCTTATTTTATTGTAATCTACAATCTTTAGGGGTAGGCAGTAGGGATGCATTATCAGAATGTTTTGCTGATGGGCTGTATGTGAGAACATAAGCATTCAGATGTAACATGGTGCAGCTTTGGAGGTTTTAGTTCTGAAAATGTGAGTGACAGTTCCACTGGTAAAAATAAAAACAAAGGTTTTACCAGATTATATCAAGTTGGTACCCAACTGTTAACATCAACATTTATTTCTTTTTCTGTGGCTGTGGTGCATATAGGGCTCTGTGGGTGCAAGTGTGGCTGAGGAGCTGGGCACATGCAGGGTGTTCAGCAGTGGCCACCTGGAGGAGCATGCGATCAACACTCCAGGGGTAGAATGTCCTCTGCTGAGCATTAGGAGGAGGAGGGAGACAAAACAGAAACCCTTAAAGGGATCCAGTAGATGCCGGAAGGGCCTGAGGAAGAGGAGGGTCTGGCTCAGAACATCACAGCAGATGCCAACGGAGGCAGTCAGTGCAAGAGCCAGTTGCAAGAACAGAGAAGGGTAAGCTGGCAAGACAGAGAGTGGAAGGTGTGCTGGGCTGGAAGAGAAACCCAATTTCTGTATGGTTTTAAGAGTGTAGTGTTTTTATGACCGATTTTAACTTTCATGGAAGTCCACCTGTTTTTATGAAAAAACGTAACATAAAAACACATCTAATTTCTTTGAGAAATTTTGGAGGTTGATTCCCTCAATGGCAACCAAGGACAGTGCAAAAGATGAAGTAGAAAGTTATTCATATTTATTATTAATGCTAATATACAGTTGAGAAAATGATCAATATCAGTATTGATCTCAAAATTCAAAAAAGCACTTTTCACAGTAAATTTGCTGCGTTCACTTGTGTGTAAAATATTTTTTCTGGAAATCTGACATGGAGCCAACTTAAGCAACCTCCCGTTCCCCAAGGCCCCAAGATGATTTGCGAGGCCAGCATCACATCACAGAGCTGTAGCTGCCCTGCACAGTACTTTCAAGCATGCCTACTGTAAGATCCTTGCCCAACGAGAACCATTCTCGTGCTGTTGTTTTGAGGCACAATCAATATATGTCCCCAGATTGCAGCATTTTTGAGTGAAAGGACCTATATTGTATTTATTTACAGCTAGTCTACATCCTTCTGTTGCATTTTGTTTGTGGTATCTGTTGTGCATGTGTCTTTTGTTGTTTGAGGCACAGTGATGCTGTGGTTAGCTCTGCTACCTCACATCTCAGATCCAATTGTACTGCACAATAATTGATTGGTCCAGCATAGTTGGCAATCGCTGTAAGGAATTCTTAAAATACCAATGCACCATTATAATCCAACTCAAAACTAGCTCAGTTCCTCCTCCACTTCTTACTTTAATGCATTTTGCCAATTTTGACAAAGTTCGGGAACATTTCCGTGATTTTGTCAAATTCAGGGCAAAGAGAACTCTGACAGGTTCACATGTCGCTAGTCAATATGTGCCACTAATTGTCACCACCACACCATCTCTGCTACTCTGATGCTGTGTACATTGACTATTTAATTGATTATTGCTGTGGCAAAGGTGCTATATAGGCGTCGACTCGACACAGACTGACAATGGAGGCAACGTGTAGAAATAAATGAAAACGTTTTAAATTTTTCTTCACCTGTGTGGCACGTCTTCCCAGTGATCCCCACTGGCACAACACAGTCCCAAAACAACACACAAAGTAAATCACCCCAAACCACACTCTTCTTCCGACTCTAGCGATGGCCCCTTTTACAGCGCACCTGGAAGTGCTGCAGGTGCTCGTTGACTTACTTCCAGCTGCACCTTTGGGTGTGGTTAAGTTCCTGCCCAGACGGGCTCATTAGGCTGTGCAGCTCCCCCTGGCAGTGGCTATGGAGCCTAACAGGAATGAGCTCCGGTGTTTCAAATTATGGGCCCCAATGCAACCCAGGGGTGCTGCCAACAAGTGTTCTGGGGGACGTAATGTGCATCCCATGACTGCTCCCCCGGATCCAGTGTCAAAGGAGCATCCCGACCAGGCATGGGCCATCTGCCACATTGCCATACTTAAGTATAAGATCTAATAATACTATTCAATTTAGGTTTTATTAGTTCCATTTATTTTTAATGGCAGTTGTTCTGAGTGTCTTAAAAAGACACTGTAGATAAAAGGTACAGATTTAATGTGTTTACCCATAGGTCTTCTAATCTTTTAACAATTGGCCTAAAAGGATGTATTATTTCCTTGGCTATGTTCTTGTAGACAGAAATACAACCAGAACTATCCGTTACGTTTATTAAAAAAAAAATAAAAAAAATGGTTTTACTTGGTTAAGCTTTTAAAAACTAACTATGTCCAGATCCTGGGAAGCAAGTAACACCTGGAAACAAGATTACCAACTAAAAGATAGATAGAAATGCAGGAAAATCACATCACATTCTGCATAAATGTTTCACACTATTTTACTTGTCACTTACATGCTGTAGTGTAATTAAACAAAAATGCTTGAATGGAATTAACATATGAGACAAAAGTGTGAATTAGGATGCCAGGCTGACCTTGAAATATCTAAATCCTTGATGAGGATCCCAAAGCATCATACACAAGCATGTGTTTACCAGTGCCTCAATATGATCTCACAACCTGGATATCCCACCATGGACATGGTGTTGCAGAAACTATAACTACTTTAAAACCTTAAAAAGAAAGCCTTAGAACATTTTTTTTATTGTTACGTCACAGGACACGCAGAGAACTCATCAAACCACTGTCTGCTTTCTCTGAAGTGTACGTTTTTGTTAAGTTAGCAAAAGTAGTAGATATGCAAACCACAAGCTTTCCGAACAAACAAGTCCATTTCTCATCATCTGTGACTCAGTACAGTAATCCATTATGAAAACTCTTATGATTCCTTGCTTTCAAAAGTGAAGAAAAATGAAATGGAATGATCTGGAGGTATTAATAACCTACACAAGTTACAGTAAGAATTTCATTAGGTAGTGTCACAGCAAGAGCACATTTTGAAGGACTTTTTTTTTTTTAAGCATGTGACACTCACTGGCAGGGTAATATCTGGAATGTCTATACCACATCATGCCTTCACTCGCTCAATGTCATATAAAGGTGTATTAAAGAAAAAGAAGAAACAAAGTGCTAAAAAGGACAAGTTTCCATATGAATACAAAGTAAATGACTTGCTGTTGTGCAGCAATACAAACCGTTTAGTAGTTTTTCAAGAAAATGTAATAAGCACCAATTGGTTTGTAGATAAGAGCGGCATGGTGGCGCAGTGGTAGCAGGTCCTCCCTGTGTGGAGTTTGCATGTTCTCCCTGTGTCAGCGTGGGTTTCCTCCGGGTACTCGGGGTTCCTCCCATAGTCCAAAGTCATACAGGTCACGTGCATTGGCACTCCTAAATTGTCCATAGTGAGTGTGTGTGCGCGCCCTGTGGTGGGCTGGTGTCCTGTCCGGGGTTTGTTCCTGCCTTGCACCCTTTACTGGCTGGGATTGGCCCCAGCAGACCCCCATGACCCTGTGGTAGGATATTTTTCTTTAATTATACCTGACATTTTATTCCAACTACATGAGGACTTTGGAAATAAGTAGTGGACCACTGCACCTGAAAAGCAAAAATACAACTCACAAGAGATTTATTGTTTATTTTTTTTTCCTGACTTTAATGTTAACCAAAATCTTTCATGTCTCTTTCACACACAAGTAAAATGACCAATGAAACCTTTGCAGTTCATTTATGCAAGATTTAACAACTAGGTGTGATAAAAATAAAAAGATATAAAGGTATACATGAAAAATGCATAAGCTATACCTTTAGTTTTAAAACTGCGGTTTGGATTCCTGTATTTACTGGATGATCAAAATAATCAATCTGTAAACTAGAAGTATTCACCAACCATACAGACACTGTATTTATTTTAGTAAGCATCCTTTATAGTAAATGTTACCTCAAATGTCTCCCAAAGACGAATCACAGGTATAGCAGCTATAAGGCCCTTTCACACAAGCACTCCACCCTATGCTGAAAATGACACCATTTTTCAGCACCGATATTCGCACAGTTAGATGTTTCATTACACACTACCTTTAAATAAAGCAGGGGCCTTCACTTTACATTTCAATAAGAGCCTACTGGGCAGGCTTCAGAAGACACATAGGCTAACCGCTTTTTGATTAAGAAGTCAAATTATGAAACAGTGTCGGTAAATGTAAAGTTTTCAATAGCAGTGCTGGGAAGCTAGGTGCCTCACCATCTCCATGATATTTTCATGTCATCCCTTTAGGTTCTTTTTTTCCCTGAGGAGGGGAGTTTCTGCTATGTAAAGTTAACTCAAGTTCGAGTGCTGGTGTGAAAGTGCCTCTACAGTTTGCACATAATCAATAAATTGACTCTATACACAGCAGAGAAATGAAGCAAGCAGGGAAGAGCTGAGTGGGCAAAGTCAGCAGGCAGGAATGCAACATTGAGCAAGAATTTCATGGAGAATTTAACAGACAAAACTGAAATCATAGGAAACAGGATGCAGCCTCAGTTTTTGCCAAAATACTGGAAGAAAGGAATTGTCAATGAAGACACAGTGGCTTTGGGTTAATAAAAATAATTTGTGTACAAACATGTAAAACTGTAGTAAGAATTTTTTGCCAGGAACCAATCTAGGAAACTGATCAGCAGTGTGAATTTGGTATACATTGGTGACCTTGAGACTCCATTTCACTTTATTGTTATAACAGGTTCTCCCTCCTTCATGACAACCTTCCAATACTTCACTGCACTTTTTTTTTTTTTTATAAAAGAAATGTCACCAAGTGTTTATCATGGCAACGGAAATTAACAGCTGGTGGACTATATCAGCCCAAATAGAGGCCAGATCTAAAATTCCTTTATATAATGCTATAAAGGTCTGATACACAAAAAATATAAAAATGACAATCATGTAGCACCGCTGCAACATCTGTTACATGGAATTTAAATATATAAAGTTCGTACAAACAAAACAACACAGACATACAAAATTAGGACTGCCAGTAACCACCAGTCCCCCAACAGCTCCAATAACATCCTGTGCACATCAAGAAAGTGCATGAGAGTTGTAAGATTCAGGGGAATTACGGATTTTTTCATCCAAAATGTACTTTTTTTATTGGAGAAATGAAGAAAAATCAAAAAGTACAACTGTGCCTAAACTTGTTCATTCTCTTTCTGACCCATTTTATTTCAGTATAGGGTAGCCAATTGTGGACCAGCCCTGGATGAGGTAGAAGGCCAGGCTAATCAGGCTAATCTGCATGTCACTGGGATATGAGAGAGAAACTTGGAGAAAAAAACAACATGGACATGGGGGAAACACGCACAGTCCTCAAAGAGAATTCTAACCAATTAGAATTTTAAACAAAAGTTTCCATCTTCTATAAAGCAATTAGCTAACATGTTTACAGCTTATTGGCAACATGTCAATACGAGACTAAAATGCTTACCTGGGCTTTCTGAATTAAACAAGCAAACTCAGTTTCTTATACTTTTAACACCCTGTGTTGTTTTAAGTTCTTTGTAGTCAACTAATGTTTTGAGTGGACACTCAAACATGAAACTATTATGAGCTGTCTATAAAAATTGCAAATTCATATTTCTTCGTAACCAATGTTACTTAAGATTAATGACTAGTCATGATTCAGTACACAATACCTCTAATTCAAAAGGTCTTTTATAAAATCCTGAAGAATGCACATCCTTTTCATGTGTCTAATATATTGGGTTAGAATCAAATTTTGAGTAAAATTACTTAAATGACAAAAAAATGTATTTTGAAATTGAAAATAAAAGTTAAGTAAAAGAAGGAAAAAATAGCAGGCAATAAGAGCAAGATAAAAAATAAATCTGAAACTTGCAAGTACAACAAATGGTACAGTGAAAAGGACAATTTTACAAAGAACTAAAAGATTATTAAAAACAAACAAACAAAAACAATCAGGATTTTTTACAAGAATATTTCCATTGCATTTCAATATTAAAAATATCTGTAATCAATTTAATGTAAACAAACAGCATTATTAAATAAATTGTATATAAAAAAGATCAGAGGTGTATCACTTTTCTAAAATCTATACAATCACATAATTAAGAATCAAAACATTCCCCATTTAGGTTTAACAAAATAGAAAAAATATAAAATGCTCCATTAAAATACAAAATATTTGCCTAATTAAGAATCTTTAGTGGTTCTCCATGATCTGAGGATTGAATCACCTAGTGTTCCAGAAGGTTTCCTTCCTCTTCTGTGCTCGTTCCAGAACCAGAGAGGCTAAAGAACTTGAGGCTGCTGAGCGAGCAGAAAGCTGAGACATTCGGTCATCTGTTGAAAAAATTAGCACATCAAGTGATAGTTACGATGACTCGTGTTAGACAGTTGAGTTACAAACTGAGTGTGTCTCTTTCATCAATTTTTTGTGGGAGTGGATGGACCTGTAAACATGCCGTACAATGTACTAGTGCATGAGGTGGTTTCCTGCCTTATACCAAAAGCTGCCAGACTAGGTTTTAACCTATGAAAACCGGAACAGGATATGCAGGTTTAAAAATCTATGAATTGACGGATGGGTCACAGATTTATGCCTATTGGAATATTATAGGACCATTTAGTTGTTATCCAACTATAGTATAAAAAACTATAGTATATAGTTTTTCTTTGACAGACCAAATGAAATATCATTGCCAACTGTAAAAATTGTTCAGTTAAGCCCCCAAACTGCCTTTCTCCCTCTTTGTTTAGTCACACAGACTACATGCTGAACATGCAAAAAACTTTTCTTTGAACAAAAATATTTAATACCCAGAAACTGAAACTGTGAACATCCACACTGAACACTAACAGTGGGAAAATATACAAAAGACCTACACTACAAAGGTCAAATGAAATTTGAGTCCTGCACTCCTCCTCTGGAAGCCCACCCCATAAAGTGATCAGGATTGCTATTTACATAAGCTTACAAAAGCTGTAAACATGAACTGCTGTTAAAAGCCGTTTAGGACTCTCTCTCTCATATAATCCCAAGCAGTCTGACGCTATTCACAGTGGTGTCTTCAAATGCGCATTTGATTTTAAAAACAAATGAAGAGATGTTGTGAAGTTAAATTAAGGGACCTGGGCGTAAACTGTGTGCTACTTTAGTGACTGCTGACATTAGTTGTGCCAGTCATCTAAAGGGTTTCACTTTAATTCTTTGTCAGTGCTAAAAATAACTCACTACTTTAAATGCAAAGTTGCATTTTTAAACTTGTGTACCTGCAATAGGTGAACCACAATAGTTGCAGAATGTTTTCTTTATTTCTCTGGCAACTCATTCTTGCCCAGCTATTGGTTGTATTGTTGTTTCTTTCAATTATTTACAAAGAACAAAATATCAATTAATTAATTTGACTTAGATGACATCATGGTCTCCATACAGATAGTCACTAATTTTCAAATATTGTTAATCCAGTTAATAGTTATATTATTTCATCTGTATTTGTTTCTAGGGCCAGATGACTATAATCTGTGTAACCATAACAGAAGCATACTGTAAAAATTACAGGATACTTCATAAAAAAGAAAAATAATAGCTTCATACTATACCATTGTCATCACAGTCACAGGGAGGCAGCCTGTATAGTCCAGCTCTTGGACCCCCTATATCACCTTTTTAAAGGAAAACAAATCTCATTAACATACAATGAGACAATAAGCTTTTAAACCTCTGCAGTCAACTTCTCATTTATCAATGCAGAACACTACATATTCATAAAGGAATTTGGTAACATTACATAATCAAACATCAAAACAATGTTCTCTTATAATGTAAAAATCCACTTACAAACCCAAAGAAGTAAACAAACAATATAGTCAACACGACACAAAGACTACAATAGCAAAAATATATAATGCTGAAACAGGACAACATAGTATGCAATATTACATATTTATTACTTGTATGGTTTTATTAATTCATTCTTATCACATTAATTCATATCAGTTAGTAAAAAAAACGGGCTCTTAAAATTCCTAATAAAAATAATATAAATTAAAATCTGGCTTATTTTAAAGATGTGGGTGTTCTGTTAAAAAATGTTAGTCTAAGGCTTTCACTGCTGAGAACTTCCCCACACAGAACAGATTTTCAGGCTCTTAACCATTTCTGTAAGCTTTAATAAGACAGAGAAAAACAAAAACCTCATTATATTTTCTTTTCAACATTGCAAACTAGTGTCAGGGCCCCTTCACCTCACAGCCTTCTCATTGTCATTCTGGCAAAAAATAATAAGGGAGAGTAAGGTTTGGAACAGCAAGTAATGACAAGGTTTTCACTCAAGGGTCATCTCCATCATAGAGGTGTTTAAATGACTAACTCATGTCTGGACGTACATAACCAGTCAGGACTGCATAAGGGGCTGGGCATGAGATGTGTAACATTTTAGGAAAATAGCATTTCGGAAAACTTTGATTAAAATAAATGAAAGATTATCAGATCCATAAAAAGTTATGGTGTTGGGGAATTTATTCAATTCTAAATTAACCCTGGTTAACATTTTATGCAAAATGATGGAAGGGAATTTATGTAAAATGTATTTGTATTAGTCATTAATAAGATCACTCAAAAATTATTAATGGCAGGAGTCTTTAATGGCATATTAACTCCAGATTTAGATGGGTTTTCACCAACTGCAACTATAACATCTAAAACTGCAAACACAATTATGTAGTTAATTACAGATCACAATCTGTCTGACCATTTGACATTTTTGTTTAAGAGAATATTCCTTCTCATCAGTTGATCATAATTAATCAAGTATTACCTTCTGTTAAATCCTGCAAATACTGTGCTATTTTTTTCATCTTCAACCATGCTTCTCTGACTCTTTTATGTCATGTAGTTGCTAAGGATGAGGACTTTATCAATTTCATATATACCAATTTTTTTTTTTTTTCCCCATAAGGAGACCAACGCTTACCCATTGGTTTCTGAAGGTACACTTTGGGGAAACAATGAAGACAGTTTTACCCTGAAAAATCATCTCATATGGTTTTACAGTTACCACAGCTATGCTGATGACACACAGCTGTACTTATCAATAGCACCTGATGACTCCGACTCTCTCGATTCACTAACACAATGTCTTACTGGTATTTCTGAATGGATGAATAATAATTTTCTCAAACTAAATAAAGAGAAAACTGAAATCTTAGTAATTGGCAATAATGGATTCAATGAGGTTATCAGAAATAAACTTGATGCACTAGGATTAAAAGTTAAGATGGAAGTAAAAAACTTAGGGGTAACCGTTGACTGTAATCTGAATTTTAAATCGCATATTCATCAGACCACTAGGACAGCATTTTTTCACTTAAGAAACATAGCAAAAGTTAGACCTCTTATATCATTGAAAGATGCTGAGACATTAATTCACGCTTTTGTTTTCAGTAGACTAGATTACTGTAACGCACTCCTCTCAGGACTACCCAAAAAAGACATAAATCACTTGCAACGAGTGCAGAATGCAGCTGCTAGAATCCTAACTGGGAAAAGAAAATCCAAACACATTTCTACAGTTTTGATGTCACTACACTGGTTGCCTGTGTCATTCAGGATTGACTTTAAAATACTGCTTATGGTTTATAAAGCCTTAAATAATCGCGCTCCATCTTATATATCGGAATGCCTGACACATTATATTCCAAATCGTAACCTTAGATCTTCAAATGAGTGTCTCCTTATAATTCCAAAAGCTAAACTTAAAAGAAGTGGTGAGGTGGCCTTCTGCTGTTATGCACCTAAAATCTGGAATAGCCTGCCAATAGGAATTCGCCAGGCAAATACAGTAGAGCACTTTAAAACACTGCTGAAAACACATTACTTTAACATGGCCTTCTCATAACTTCACTTTAACTTAATACTGATACTCTGTATGTTCAATTCATCACAATAACTATTCATAGTGGCTCTAAAATCCGTACTGACCCCAACTCTCTCTTCTGTCCTACTCAAAGCATCATGATGCACCAACATTGATGGACTGAAAGCCAGAAGTCTACGTGACCATCATCATCAGGTCCTTCCATGAAAACCCTAAATACAAAGAGGACTGTTTGATTTATGTTAGGTAGAATGCCCAGAGGGGACTGGGCGGTCTCGTGGTCTGGAACCCCTACAGATTTTATTTTTTTTCTCCAGCTCTTGGAGTTTTTTTTTTGTTTTTTCTGTCCACCCTGGCCATCGGACCTTAGATATTCTATGTTAATTAATGTTGACTTATGTTTATTTTTTATTGTGTCTTCTATTTTTCTATTCTTCATTTTGTAAAGCACTCTGAGCTACATTTTTTGTATGAATATGTGCTATATAAATAAATGTTGATTGATTGATTGATTACATAAAAGTAATCTGAAGATTAAGAAGGCGTTAAGAACTGATTAGAGATCTGCAGAATTGACCATGAATAATCTAGATTAATGTTTTTTAAACTGTGGGTCGAGACCCAAAGTCACAGAAATATTGTACATATGATTGTGTATTAAAATTAGCCTAGTTCATCCAAGCATGAAATCTGCAGTGAACGATATTCCACACTTTGTTCAACATACTATTTATTGCACTGTATATATTCTGAGAGATAGCATATATAAACAATATTGCTGACGCATCACACATTTCTATGTCCCACAAATGTAAATATTCCCCATGACACTATCTCCCTGTCCACAACCTGTTAAACATCCAAACTGAAAGACAAGCAAAGACACGACACAGACAAGTTTGTGAATCGAGGAGATGGTGGGACTCATTTGAAATGTTTAAATTAATGGGTTGGTGATATATATAGGGATAGTACAACAGCGATATGCTACTGTAAATGTAGTTTCAGTGGCCATAGAAAACTGCTTTGTACCTCATCTTGTGTTCAGCATTACAAAAGATTTAGTATTAAGTTTAATGCTTTGGTAGATTTTTTTCACTGTATTTTAAAAATGACATCTTCAAGGAGGTGGCCATCATTAGCGATACACTCTTCGAGACAATTTCAGTACACTCACATGATTCATTCGGCCATTTCAAGGGGAATAACAGATTTCATGGCAAATAGCCCCCTTGAGGGCTTCAAGGTTTTGAGGTTGGTGTGTGTATACCTTCGACTTGAGATAGCCCCAGGAGAAGAAATCGCACAGAGCGAGATCAGGCAAATGTGAAGGCCACCCAACATTGCCGTGTAGGGAGATAAGCTTCCTCGGAAACATCTACTGCAAAACTTGCATGGATCTCCACGCTGTATGAGCTGTTGCTTCATCCTGTTGAAAACAGACATCCACCACATCCATTTCTTCCAGTTGGGATTGCAAAATGTTCTCTAGCATTTCAATGCAACTTTCTGAAGTGATGGTGACCGTTGCTCCACACTCCTCTAAAAACTAAGGGCCTACAATGCCAAATTCTGCAATGGTGCACCAAACTATAACACGCTCACTGTGTAGGGGTCTCTGATGAAGTTCACAAAGGGTTGGTTTCAGCCCAATAGCAACATTTGGCTTATTTACACAACCATTCAAATGGAAACGTGCACATGACAATGGCATCTCGAACAGTTTACGGAATGTTCGTACACAACTTTCTATGGCTCTCTCAGTATCTCCCTGTGAGTTTCTGTACTACTATAATTTTGTATGTATGAAAATTAAGGTCCTCATGCAAAATCCTCCTCAAAGACATGTTGGAAATGCCTAAGGCAGAAGCATGTTTGTGTGCTAAACATCTAGAAGATTGCAAAATTGACGCCCTTACAGCTTGGATGTTTTTAGGTGTTCGTACTGTCCGAGGATGGCCTGGAGATTTTCTGTTCAATGTTGCACCCATCTGTCTCAATGTAACCACCCACTGAAGAACTGTTTTCCAATTTGGGGCATCACCGTTAGGAGAAATGCTTAAATGCATAATGATGATGGATTTGTTGTTTTTGAAGAATGCTTTGACACTGAAAGCACAGTGTGCACTGGACCAAGGCATGTTGCCGACTGAAAACTACAAGGGATCCCCTATCCCACTCGGCTGCCTCTACCTTGCACTTCATTTTAGTTCACCCTGTATCAAAGGGGTGAGATTGGCTGTAGAGCAGGGAGCCTTTGAGCAGTCAGTAGCACTAAATATTTCAAACTAGATTGACAGCTAAATTCTTCCTGACGATTTAAAATGCAAATAGTGCATACATTTAAGAAATATCTAGCTACGCAGCTTACATTTTTTTATACTCAGTTTATTTAATTTTTAAGTGTTCAGCATATCCTGGTTTTGAATTTGTGAAGCTAATGTCAACAGTGTTTATAGAAGCTATAGAAAATAAAATTCTACCCAAAACATTATGCCAAGCCTCAATTACTGTATTTTCTACGAAAAATAAAAAACTCACCATACTGTGCATCCTACAGACCAATTTCACTTCTGAATAGTGATGTTAAGATAAAAGAAAAGGTCTTAGCTAACATAACTGAGGAAGTTATTCCCTCTGTAATATTGCAAAAACCAAACTGGTTTAATAAAAATGGACACAGGCTCCAACCTTTGCCCCTTCTTTAATGAGATAATTTCACCCACAGAATAATACTCTCCAGCTGTCCTACTATCTTGTGATACAGAAAAAGCCTTTGGCAGAGTATAATGAGCTTATTTATATACTGTAGAAATTCGTGTTTGGCCCCAAAATATCTGGATGGATTTAATTATTCAACACTAGTCAGTAAGCCTCATTGTAATAGGAACTTGGGACTACATAGAATTAGAGCTCAGAAAGAGACAAAGGATGTCCATTATCACTATTAGTTTAATAGCAATCAATAAAAGTGTTAGCTACTCATACAAGGGAGCAATAGGAGATAATAGAAGAAGCAGAGAAGGACATCAAAAGAAAATACAGTACCCTCCATAATGTTTGAAACAAAGACACTTTTTTTCTTTTATTCCCAATTGCTATGTCCCAAACATTATGGTTAAAAGTGTTTTCTATATGCTGTGACCAAAATTAATGCAAATACATGGTGGGCCCAATATATTTTATTGCTGACTAGCAAAATAACTGCGCTTCGCAGCGGCAAAGTACTGCATTAAAGTTTTTATTTAGAAGAAAAGTAAACCTTTTTAAACTGAGGGAAAATATGCCAATAATTATTTGTTAAGGATCTCTTTGTATACCATGTTGTCAGTTCGGCTGTAACATGACCAAGCTGTGTGTTGAGCTTACTCTTAAGGATGCAACATACAGTTGGCCATGTGAACAATTATCTTGTCTCAAATCTCACAGCTTGGATTGCTGCTGTCATAATCGGTTTGAGTTTCATGGTTTGTTTCAATTCTGACAGTATTTGCAGGATTTGTTGTGTTGAAGTGACATTTGGCATCTGTCAAGCATTGTAAGCACACAACCGGTTTCATTGATAAAAATCACATCCAGCTTTTGAGAGTTTAAACATTCATAAACATCAAAGTGTCCACTACTGAAATCGTCACCTGTGAATCTAAGATATTTAAGAGGCATTGGCGGTTGTCGAAAGGTGTAAAATATTTGGCCATTTCGGTACACTTGAAAGCGACAACCGAACAATTCCTCAGCAGCCATCAACTCACATGCAGAACCATAGGTGAAGGGCGTAAGCATTTCACTCTTATAGTGCTCCTGTGTAATATAATTATCTCCTGTACCGTCATCAGTCCACACCTTGAACCTTTCCCAGTCATTCAATACATAAGACACAATGTTCCTCCGGATATCAAGAGTGAGCCTGATATGGCCGTGCAATATGTAACAAAAAACAAATATATTAGATTTTAAATTGTTAAGAGTATACCAGGAAAAGATCCAAGGTCTGTAATTTTATTACAAACCAAAATACTCTAAGAAGAAAAAACTGCTGGGAAATTCTGTGTGTCTTATGATGTCTGACAAACAGGACATACCAGGAAAGGGAACTCAGCTAAACCCCCTAGTACTAACTGTCTTCTTTCTTAACAGTCAAGATAACCTAGAAGACCTTCTTTAAGCTCACCAAGGACTGAACTCTACACTAATGTCTGTCATCCATACCATTATTATAATCAGAAGTTCCAAGTCGGTAGAAACCATCCTCTGTCACACTCATTACAACTGCCAATATATTGCGCGAATCACCTTCATGGAGCACAGTAAAAAAACTAATTTTTTGTTGAACAAATTTAAGTAAAATTGCGTATTTTGACACTCCCGAACAAAACGCAAAGTGCAACTGACAAATTCTAAGCCTGAGGCACGCATTAAAAGTCACATGCCTTGCCACTTGATATTCGAAACGAATCGGAGATGTATTTCATACTTTGCTGGTTTCTCATTTGGTATTCTATAGAATGCCTAGGAAATGTGTGAAATATGAATCGTTTCATATATTGCCGGCTAGTTTTGGGCATTATATACAATGCCTAGGCATTCAATAGAATGCCGGATTTCAAACTTTGCCGGTAACTTATATATCTATACTAATAAAAGGCAAAGCCCTCACTGACAGACTCACTCACTGACTCATTACTAATTCTCCAAGTTCCCGTGTAGGTAGAAGGCTGAAATTTGGCAGACTCATTCCTTACAGCTTACTTACAAAAGTTAGGCAGGTTTCATTTCGAAATTCTACGCGTAATGGTCATAACTGGAAGCTATTTTTCTCCATATACTGCAATGGAGTTGAGCTGGATGGCCGTGGGGGGCGGAGTTTCGTGTGACATCATCACGCTTCCCACATAATCACGTGAACTGACTATCAACGCAGTACGTAGAAAACCAGGAAGAGCTCCAAAAAGCGCTGAAGAAAACATGCATTATATAATTGAGAAGGCAGCGAAACAATAAGAAGCGAGCGACTGACATTTACAACCATATTCATGAGTGCTGCTACTTCGGAAACAAAGCACGGTGTAAACTTAAAGTTTAAATTAAGTTCATAGACAGGCTGCCGCTGGTGTTTGTCATGCCCACGGGTAATGAGGGATACAAGTTTAATGAGAGGACGCAGGATATAAATGAGAGTTTTGATCACTTTGTAACTAAGTTAAAATTGCAGGTGAAGGGCTTATGCAAATTCCGAGAGACTGTGTTTGTGGGGGATTGACAGTTAAGGCGGGTGGGGGAGTCGCGTCATCAACTCCCTTCCCATTCACCTCATTTCGCTCTGAGCTGAGCTCCATGGCTAACGCCATATTCCGAAGCAACTTCGTCACACTGCCACCAAATACTTACAGAAAAATCCACAAGTTAATACACACCCTGTCTCTAGAGTTTCTCCACACTCAATGTATTCCTTGCGTCCCCTTTATACCCTCTGATCTCCCATTTCAATTCAGATGCCTCCAATTTCCAGTAAGGCTCTGCTGCACGATGACAAGTAATAAGTCTCAGGGACAGACCCTACAAAACGATGCCATTGATTTCAGACAAGATTGCTTTTCTCCTGGACAACTATACTTGCATTCTCAAAAGTGACCTCGCGCAGCTTCGTCATATTACAACCGGAGTGCAGCCAGAAACTTTTAAGTGCCGGGTCTTACTTAACATTAAATTAAGCCGTGGACATCACAACATCACACAAGAGAGCAGCTCACGTGAACTTACTGAACGCAGTGCGAGTGATCACTTTCATGCATCATGTGTTCTTGTATACATGCCTGACAACATCGGTGCATGCTTCTAATGAGATGACAGATGGTGTTGTGGGGGATCTCCTCCCAGATCTGGACCAGGGCATCACTGAGCTCCTGGACAGTCTGAGGTGCAACCTGGTGGCATTGGATGGACCAAAACATAATGTCCCAGAGATGTTCTATTGGATTTAGGTCAGTAAAGTGTGGTGGCTAGTCAATGGTATCAATTCCTTCATCCTCCAGGAACTGCCTGCATACTCTCACCACATGAGGCCAGGAATTGTCGTGCACCAGGAGCCACTGTACCAGCATAGGGTCTGACAATGGGTCCAAGGATTTCATCCTGATACCTAATGGCAGCCAAGGTGCCTTTGTCAAGCCTGTAGCGGTCTGTGTGACCCTCCATGGATATGCCTCCCCAGACAATCATTAACCCACCACCAAACTGCTCATGCTGAATGATGTTACAGGCAGCATAATGTTCTCCATGGCTTCTCCAGACCCTTTCACTTCTGTCACGTGCTCAGGGTGAACCTGCTCTCATCTGTAAAAAGCACAGGGCACCAGTGGTGCATCTGCCAATTCTGGTATTCTATGGCGAATGCCAATTGAGCTGCATGCTGCTGGGCAGTGAGCTCAGGGCCCATTAGAGGACATGGGGCCCTTGGGTCACCCTCATGAAGTCTTTCTGGTTGTTTGGTCAGAGACATTCACACCAGTGGCCTGCTGGAGGTCATTTTGTAGGGCTCTGGCAGTGCTCATCCTGTTCCTCCTTGCCCAAAGGAGCAGATACTGGTCCTGCTGATGGGTTATGGACCTTCTATGGCCCCCTCCAGCTCTTCTAGAGTAACTGCTTGTCTCCTAGAATCTCCTCCATGCCCTTGAGACTGTGCAGGGAGACACAGCAAACCTTCTGGCAATGACACGTATTGATGTGCCATCCTGGAGAAGTTGGACTACCTGTGCAACCTCTGTAGGGTCCAGGTATCACCTCATGCTACCAGTAGTGACACTGACTGTAGCCAAATGCAAAACTAGTGAAGAAACAGTCAGAAAAGATGAGGAGGGAAAATGTCAGTGGCCTCCACCTGTTAAACCATTCCTGTTTTGGGGTCATCTCATTGTTGCCCCTCTAGTGCATCTGTTGTTAATTTCATTAACACCACAGCAGCTGAAACTGATTTAACAACACCCTCTGCTACTTAACCGATCAGATTAATATCTCATAAGTTTCATTGACTTTATGCTATACTCTGTGTGTGTGTGTGTGTATATATATATATATATATATATATATATATATATATATATATATATATATATAATGTGTATAAACACACATATATACTATATACATATATTCAAGAACACAGATTGAAGGAGATATAGAGCAGAGGACTGGAGCACACAGCTGTACTTAACAAGCTATTTTATCAGACAGGACAGATCCAAAATAGCTCTCATTTTTTACACTTTACTTCTGCTTCATTTTACTTTGTGTCATCACTGTATTAATCACACTACGAAATATTTTGTTTAATAAAATTACATTTATCATTTGCCTCCTTTATTTTTATGGACATACTATATTGATTTTCTCACCTGCACCCTAAATAAAAAAAGCAAAAATCAGCATTGTGGGAAAAGGTTCCATAGTGCCTGGCATAATAATCATATACAGCATGAGAAATTACAAATTAAATGGAAAAATGGGGTAGAAGCATTGCTGTCTGTGCTTGTTGGTCTGTGCCAGCAATGAGGTTGACCTAAATACTGTAACCACTTGCCCTTGTATCTCAACTTGTGGTAAATTTACTCTCTGAGTCACTTGTGGCATCAAACTTGCAACTTCAAAAAAGTCAAAAAGTAGACTGCTTTCTCTTCATTTTCTTTGTAAAAAATACATTTTTGACTTAAAGCTCATTTTTCTTACCTGGATTGCACTCTAAACCCTGTAGTAACCGGGAAAATTAATATGATCTGAAATGAGTTTAAGAGATGCTTACACAGCAGGAAATTGGATCAGATTATATTAAAAATACAGAACAACAGTCAGTCATTTTTGTTCAATTGCCAGTTCTTACATCTAGACACTCGATCAGAGCAGTCATCTACAGAAAGTTGTGTAGCAGCTTCTTTTACAGCTGTAACTATTTTCAAGTTATGGTTACTGAAAGCACAATTAACTATTTAAATATAATCTTTTAAGCATCCTTATATCTACTATGATAATAATAAAACAGAAAGTCAAGTAATCTGAAATCCATAAGCATATGCATATTTGGTTAATATCCGAGTGTTGGTACAGATTTTATGTAGCCATTAGTTTTAGAAGTAGACAAATCTAGTTTTAGATTCTGTAAAACAGACTTGTGTATTTGTTTCTTTTTCATTAGCAAGTTAAAACAGTTGAAATATTACTCTAAGGATGTGATAAAAACAGCATTTCACTGTTCAGAGTTATCCATCAGTATTATGACCTACTAGCTACGGTGGGCTGGCGCGCCCTGCCTTGCGCCCTGTGTTGGCTGGGATTGGCTCCAGCAGACCCCCATGACCCTGTTGGATAATGAATGGATGGATGACCTACTAGTATTGCAAACTTTGAATGGGACAGTTAATGAATGATTGCTTCCTCTGCATTTCCAAAGGGATCGAGGAAACCACTTGACTCTTTTTAAAAATCAGTTTGTGCAGTATGCCTCTCCTTTCCAAATAAGTAATCACAGTATCTAAATATTTCTAAATATGAGGAGCACTGTGTATTTACATAGCAAATACGGTATAATCAATTTAAACCAAATGTTAATACTCTATAGAATGAGTATTCATCTACAGGGAAAAACGGAATTGAAAAGTTAGTTTCACTAGATAATGGCTTAGTAGTTCAGAAGAGACGATTCTTTTTAATTATTTTAACTGTGTTTTTCAATTTTTGGTCTGTTGTGATGAGTTGTCAGCAAGCAGCTTGTGTATAGCCTTCCTCTTTACAATGACTTTTAAAATTCAATATGGGCATTACATTTGGAAATTCAGGTTTTATTTCTGATATGTAAAGAATATATCTGATTTTATACTTATGTTTTCTTTCTCAGTGAATGAAAAGGAAAGTTTAAATAAAGAGGAAGCTTAAAGTACAATACATAGCATAATAAAATAGGTACAAAATTAGAAAAAGTTGGGATGGTAAGGAAAATGAAAATACAAAAACCACACGGTTATTCTTAAATTTACTTTGACTTTAGTTTCATATCCGACAGTATGAACCCAAGATATTTCATGTTTTGTCTGGTCAAAGTCATTTCATTTCTTAATATACATTCATTCCTGAATTTCAGGCCTGTAACACATTCCAAAAAAAAAAGTAGGGATGAAGGCTAATTGGGGCAAGTAATGAAGTAAAATAAATAATGATGTGATTTCAAACAGGTGATGTCAGTAGGGGATTGTAATCAAGAGTTTGTACAAAAGCAGTATCCACAAAAGCCTAAGGAGCAAAGATGGGTACAGGATCTCTGGTTTGCCAACAAATCTGAGAGAAAATTACTGAAATATTTAAAAATAATGTTCCTCAAAGAAAGATTTAAATGATTTGCATATTACTCCTTCTACAGTGCATAATATCCTTAAATGATTCAAGGAATCTGGAGGAATTTCAGTGCGTAAAACGGCAAGAGGGGCAAGCCTAACCTGAACACCCGTGATCTCCAATCCCTCAGATGGCACTGCATCAAGAGCCGTCATTCATCAATAGCTGATATAACCACAATGGCAAACCTTTGTCAAACACTACAATATGGAGTTACATTCACACACACACACACAAAAAAAAAAGCCTTATGTTAACCATGTCCATATGTGGCGTTGACTTCTCTGGGCTTGGAGGCATCTGGGTTAGACCATCACACGTTGTAAACTTGTACTGTGGTCAGACAAATCAGTATTCTAGATCTTTTTTAGAATAAATGAATGCTGTGTGCTCTGGACCAAAAGACCATCTAGACTGTTATCAGCAACAAGTCTAAAAAGCCAGGGTGTGTCATGGTATGGAGTTGTGTCACTGCCCCTTGACGGCAGCATTAATGCAGAAAAACACATTCAGATTCTAGAGTAACACATGTAAAATTTCTTTTTCAGAGACATCCATGCATTTTTCAACAAGAAAATGCAAAACTACATTCTGCACCCATCCAAATGCATGACTGCAGAAGAAGAGGATATGGGTATCAGACTGGCCTGCCCGCAGTCCTGACCTGTCTCCAGTACAGAATGTTAAGAATTTTGAAATGAAAAATACAACAATGATGACACTGTACTGTTGCACACCTTAAGATGTGTTTGTAAGAAGAATGAGACAAAATATCACCTGTCTTTTAAGTGTTTTGAGAAGGAATTGTGACATTACAAAGTGGTGAACACTTTATCGTCCCTACTTTTATTATAATGTATTACAGGCCTGAAATGGAGGAATGGATGTATATTAACAAATGGAATTAAGTTGAACAGACAAAACCTGAAATATCTTGGGTTCATACTCTGCTTTTTTTTAAAAACTTGCATTTTCCATACCATCCTAACTTTCTGATTTGCCGTTGTATATAAAAATGCATGACCTATAGTCTAAATATCTAAAATTTCAACAGACCTAGATTTGCTGCTGCTCTGAGCATTGTTGTTCCAACCACACAGAAAAAAACTGAATCCCAGGTGGTTGGAATTTGTGCATGGTTAATGCTTTCTGTATTGGTGGTCAGACACTAGGATTTTTTTTTAACTATGTAATTATTTTACCATGGCTACATGTTGTTTCATTAGGCTGGACACTTTCTGTACTCAGACTTGGTGACATTTACAGTCACAGAAATATCTGTATGTCACTTTTATCATATCTAAAAACCTTACACCAATATGCATCCATATTGTTGTATCTGACAAACCAAAATGGAGTATTTTTATTTGCATTATTGATTACGATTGTTTATTTGGCTCTGCAGTCAGGGTTGAAAATTTGCTACAGGTTTGATAGATCGTTAGTACTGCCCTTCTGCAGTCCAAACAAATGCTGTTAAGTGGATTGGCAAATCTAAACTGGCCTGGATTAAATGTTTGTGGGAAAATACACCGATAGATTTCTTGAGACCTAAAACTGCAAACAGGAGAAAAGGAAAATAATTTGACCCATTTGGACTATTAAATATTTTAACATCTAACATCATTAAAAAGACAAAACAAAGTTGCTCACAAAAATGCAGGTCATACCTTAACAACAATAAACAGTTTTAGGTAACACTTGATGGCTATTAAAGAAGGGGTAATGAATTACTACAATATGAAGGTTTAAAAAATTTTTTTTTCCTTAAAGTTAGTAAATAGTACACCTAGGGACAGCAAAGGACTCCACAATACAATATATCTCAATACATAAGTTGCAATATAATAATACTGCATTTTCTAAACGCTTTAAAACACAAATATTACAATTCATTAATTTTTCTATTTACCATTATGTTTTTTATCTCAATTAAGTTCATTTAAAACCATATCCCAGTAGGTAAAATGTACCTTATATCAAACAAAAAATTGCTTGAATCAAAATAATCCACTTCATTTTTTTTAATTGGACAAATATTTTAAGTACCGTTTCTCAGTAGTCTTTGTAGTAAAACTGGTAATGCTCAGTTTATGGTAGTTAATGCACATACCAGAACATTATATAACCTTAGTCCTGTTTGTTTCACTGTGAGATGATCCCTTATTTTATAGAAAGAATGTCAAGTAATAATTAAGTTTAGACAGTATATGAACGTAGATGAGTTAAGTGCCAGATGCTTGCTAGGACAGGCCAAAGCTGATGCAGTACAACACACTCATGATGGGTAGTTCGAACATGCATAGTCTGGCCCTCTACTGTTAGTCTAGTTGAACCCAAGGTCAAAAGAACATGGAGGCTCCACTGTCGGATTGCACAGCAGTTGCTGATCAAAGTACCATAGTTAAGATTTATTTGGGCAGAGGGTGTGAAACCTGCTGAAATTTACCAAAAGATGTAAACTCAGTACAAAAGTGAAAACAGCATGACTCAATGAACAGTTTATCAATAAGTAGAAATGTTTAAAGCAGGAAAAACAAGTGTAACAGATGAAAGCGTGACATAGTTCAGCATAAATATTGTGCACACAAGCCTACATTGACATGGTGAATACCTTCATTAGAGAAGGCCGATGCATTACGTTGCCCATTGTTGCACCACATTTGAATATTTATGGATCTACACTTGAACATGTTGACTTGGGGTACCGTATAGTGTGTGCAAGATGGATACCCACATGGTTTTCTGATCTGCACAAGCGAACATCCTTTGGTGAATTTCAGCAGGTTTCCATCTGCCAAAATACATCTCATTATGGCATGATGTTCAATAATGGTGTAATCCCAAACTACCCATAAGCCATCATGAATGTGTTGTTTGGTGTCAGCTTCTATCCGCTGCTGTTACCACGTAATTTTCAAATTGCCCTTACTTTTGGATATACCCTTGAAATTACAAAATTATATGAAATCGAAGTATAATAATTTGCATTAAATATATACCCTTGATTCCTGTTTGCCATACCTCACAAAAGTATTCAGTTTACTTGGAATTAAATTGCCATTTAGCATTGTAGTCAAAGCCGCCTCTAAATCTTTACTCCCCGCATGTTTATGACAAGTCTACGCTTGTGTACTTCATTGATTGCATTGACACAACTGCAAATACTTTGAAGATTTTTTTTTTTTTAAATTACCCATCGTTGGAGCCATTTAAGTCCAGCACTTAGGCAAAACAAATTTCTTTAGCGTCGACGAGAAGACGCTCTCTGTTCTACGCTGCATGGGTTTCTTGAAAACCACCATAAAGGTATGGAAAAAATTAATCTTAAGCAAAAAAAAAAAAAAAACAATTCTCAAAAAAACTCAGCTGAAAGCAGGTATCCCTGTACCTTAGTACTTATGCATGTCTTTGTGGAAGTGGAAACATAGAAAACAACTGCACATAAGACTTGAATGCAGCAGTGATAATCAGTGCTCTTTTCAATTCCCATTACATCTGCAGTGTAGATGATTTGCGAGTTTACATGAGACAAAGCAAAAAGTAATGCAATGATCAGCCTTTGAAGCACCTGGGTGTAATGTAGTGTATTAGTCTATTAGCCATTGCTACTACAAGGACAATAAAGTTATTATAAAATGTCAAATTTTTTTTTGTCCAAAACAAACAGTTATGATATATTTTAGTTGCTTAATAGCATGATTTTATATTAATTAACATCAAGTAGAATTAATCAGTGCATTTCTTTATCATTAACAGCAAGTTAGGCTCTTATACTATGTATTAGAATAGGATAAAACATCAAATATTTATGAAAAGGATGACATTTGGTTTTATACATTTTCTGTGAATATGTATCTATAGTGTTGGTACTATTTTATGGTTTTATCTTGTAACGTGCCCTTGAATGGCTTAAAAAGCACAATTAAATAAAATGTATTTTTATTGTTTGTATTTTCTAGAAAACTAATTTTCTTTGAATTTATGTGAGAATGTAACCCTAAAAAGCACACATTTGCACATGCTACAGAAAAACAACAGTTTAAAACCACTTAAAGTTTAAACCAGTGTTCAACTTTAAATACATAATTTAAGAAAAGATTATTGCTGGATTTAAATGGGTTGGAAATGCTGGAAAACTACTTAAAACCTTTCACTGTTCCTACTTGTATATTTCAGGCCAGTGCTGTGATTGTTTACAGTGCAGTATTGATAAGGCACTGCAAGATTACACAGTATTCCTTACTTATTCTATTTTGCTGAATCTGTGTGTCTTCATATGGGGTATGCGTGGGGAGGTGGGGTTTATGGCAAGCACTTCAATTGGGTGTACTTACCTTTATACACGAGTCCACCATTAGAACATGGGAAATACTAAGCCACAAAATTAGAATCCAAAATGACAGCCTTTATTGAATAAAAAACACATTACTCAGATAAAGAAAATCAATATATCTGAGAAAACTAATGAGGCTTACCATTGTGTTGAAACTCTGAATTTCTCAGAGTCCCCTGAATTCGACATGCTGGATCTTGGAGTCGAACTGGAAAGGTGTGTGGTAAATGCTGAGCAGCCACTTTACATTGTGATGCAGAATTACTTTTGGGTAATCTCTGAGGCACCTGAGAGGGGGGTGGGTTGTAGTCACTCATGGGAATTGGATCGTGCGTTTTGACACCTGCTACAGGAGATGTTTTATAATCGAAAAATTGTCTCTACAAAGAAAAAGAAAATATGTTTTCTAAAGAAAAGAAATTTACCACAAATAGTAATTTCAGAACTCTTCTTATAAACTTTGCATTTTATAAAATAATGATTTGCCTGCATTGGTTTCAAATGAACAGAGATGGCCACAATGCGTTGGATTACCAAACACAAAATGATAGGTGCCCAGTGCATGTTTGGAGAACATTATGGATAAATCCATGTGCATCTGCATATTAAAGTGTCAATCCAGGATTATTCAAGTTGAAGCTATTTTTGTCACAATTATTGCATACATCAATTTGCCATGCAAATGTGTGCCCTAATGTGAAGCATTTTTTGCACATTTCTAAAAATACTTTGCCTGTTTTTGTGGCTTAAACTAGAACTCACACTGTATACCAACTGCATGACTAGCAACAGCCCCAGCATCAGGCTGACACTAGTCTATGCTAACAGAAGGCCCTGGATGAGGGTATAGTTGGACAAACTGAACTTTCTTAAAAGATCATAGCACTCAGAAATGTATTTTTCCTTCTCCACTGGAAGTTAGCTTTTGTAAAAAAAAAAATTTTGTAACAATATACTAGATGCAGCTTTAAAAACCATACTTGTGTTTATATACTGCACTGTGTTCTGTCCTTCTTAAATATTAATACACAGTAGCCATCGCAAAGATGTAATATGATTCTTATTGACCGAATACTGGTGATAACTTAAAACAGTGGAGCAAGGATTTATGAAGGATTTGACTTCTAGATTGTTGAAAATGCTCCTGGTTAATATCAGCCATCAATAGCCAACACAACTGGGAGTAACCAGACGAGAGTGCTAGGAAATGGGCACAAAGAGTTGGATCTGGGTGAGGACAAAACACCACAGAGTTTTGAGATGGTTCACCAAGAATAAGCTTGCTTTCCTACGCCATGGTGCCAAGAAAACAATCTCCTTCTTAAGCATGTCATGAACTTGAGAAAGCTGAGGGCAGATCACACTCTCATCAACAATGAGATTATGTGGAGAAGGTAATCAGCTTTAACTTTCTTAGAGTTGCTGTCACTGATGATCTGAAGTGAACACAACCCATCTTGGCTCTTGTCAAGAAGGCTCACTAGCACCTTTACCTCCTCAGATGTCACTAGAAAGCCAAGATGTCTATCTATGCATGTCAGCCTCTAGAGCGGTGGACCCCAACAAAAGGGCACACAATGTTTCCAAAAGGGGTATACCTTGTGCCACACAGTATAACTTTGCAATGCTATGAGACATGCCTTCTAAAGTTGGTACAATGATAGCTGACAGACTGGGACACAAAAGAAAATTAATTCCAGGGTTGTGCATCATAAAATGGAATAGGCTATGTACTATAAAATCAAGGTTTTCAAAAATAAATCCTTAAAGTACACATTTGTTGTGTTTTACCTAGTTGGTATTGGTGTAAAAAAGTTGTTAATCACATACCTTTTGTTTTTTGTTTTTTTTTTAAATTTGTACTCACTACTGTTCTGCAATTTCCTGCTCCTTTTCTACATAAGCAGAATAATGGTCGGTTACTTTTGAGTATGTACTTCAGTCACAATAATGTGAAAAATCCCTTAGTGCATAATGGATTTATTATGTACTTATGTACATAATGTACTTATGTACTTGTACTGCTGAAAATATTAAAAATGGCACCAATGATACATTATATTAGTTATTATTTTTAATTACATAAGGTTATCCTCACCAGGAGTATATTATAAAGAAGCAGAGTTGGCGAAGAACAAAATTACAGAAATCTCAGGTTAATTCAGAATAAAATGGTATATACTGTTTGGCAAGTATGTGTTTGAGTTTTTATATTAATCACAACAAAATGAACTACTGTACTATGTTTCCCATACCATTGTGTCAGAGTACAACATCCATTTCCACATACCTTCATGCTCCTGAACTGGATACAAAAAAAAAAAAAAATACGGACTGTGTGTGAGTATGCTTGTGTTACAGGAGTTTTGGAGTACCATCACTGAGCATGAAGAGTGAAGGCAGTTTGAATGAGCACCTCCTGTTTCAGGGTTTCTCTACGATGTTTGCCCATTTATCTGTGATATAACTAACTGCTCTGTTATAAATAAATCTACATCTACTAACTGCTCTGTTGTAACTACATCTACATCCAGTATGTCCTCAAAACCTAGAAAACCAAGAAAATAACCTACAGTAGATCATTGTAGAAGCTCTGCTTCTCAAACACCTATGTAGCTGATACATTTTTAATTAATTAATTTACCAGACACACACTGCTGCAATTTAGATCACGGTGATTTCTTAAGCAAGCAATTTATTCTGCTTTTTCTTTTGCTCTCTGTTTGCCTGTTTTAATATCACTTTCTTAAAAACTAATAATAAATCTTACTTCATGGCTTTTCCTCTCTGGAGACTCGTGGGTGACGTACTTGTATGGTGAATAGGTCTTCCCAAGTGGAGGTTCTGTTCTTCTTCCAACAGGAGATAAGTTCTTAACCTTAGGTGGAGACACTAAAATTGCACCACCTTGTGGAAAGCCAGAATAAGACAAAACTTAAAATCGCATAACAACATCTGCAAGGAACTTATGAAAATAAAAGTAAGAAAATACATCTTATAATACTGCGTTCATTTTTTCACTATCAACACGTACACAAAGTGTATTTCTGTTATGGCAACAGCACAGGTTAGCAGCAATATTGTTTAGTTTAAAAAGAGCCTTCACAAAACTTCATTATGAAAATAAGTTATCCAAGGTTACACATTGAAATGTAACATGCATGTGGTACAAAAAAATAACTCAAAGGAACAACAGACATTTCACCAGTTCCTTGTTAATATTCTAGTAACAGCTTAGCATGTCTAGAAATGCTTACTTGCTCTGCATAAACATACTGACGCAGCCTGATAATTTCACAAAGGCACGGACGGAGTTTCCAAGTCATTAGCAGTGCTGTCACAAAATCTGCAGAACGTCCTCCACTAGATGAAATAAACCTTCATCCACCCATCCAGTGACTTTGGTGCTAAGCACCTTCCATAATAAGCAACGATACTGCAGGTAAGAAAGAATCATTTTCAAGTGAAACAGAAGTGTGGAATTGGGGTGGGATGAAGATGCACTCTTAATTAAAGGATCAAAACAGTACCTTACTGTTATTCTACACATTAGGCTTGTTACTGCTGCATCACAGTTCCAGAGTCCAGGCTTTGAATCCTGTTCCAAGCACTGCCTGTGCAAAGTTTGCACATTCTCCACAGGTGTTTTCCTCCAAGTACTCAGGATTCCTCTCATATTTGAAAAACATGCAGTTTGGGTTAACTGACAACTCTACATCTGCCTATGAACAGTGAGTGCGGCTGCGTGGACACATGTTCCCTGCAGTGGAGGGAAGGGTCCTTACCAAGTTCCTGATACTGGCACTTGTTATGACAGATTGTTTCACTAATTTTCACGCACTTAGAACTATAACGTTCACTATGAGAAAATATTACTTTTTAGCACTTTTCCTAAATATCTTTCAAAAATAATTTTAATATTCTTACTAATTTTGTACTGCTTTGTACAATGAACTGAACTCTTACATTTTTACCATATTTTGATGTCAACTAGGTAAACGAGGGATCAACAAAAGCCTCATTTTATTTACATACAGTTAACATGTAAATTAACTCCACCACCGCAGTAGGCAATTTTAGTGATACTTATATACTGGCATGGACAAAATAACACTTAATATATTAATATCAAGAACTAAATAAGGAGTAGGGCAATCCATTGCCTTCAGAACAGTTTCAGCCTTTATTTAATGCTTCCATAGTTTCACTGAACTGTGTGAAAGGATACTTCACAATTCTTTAAGAAAATCCCATCTCTTTGAGAGAGGGTAATGGAAATCTAATCTGTACTCCAGAACTTTCCATAAGGTTTCAAAAATATTTAGATTGAGTGATTGGGAGGCTCTAGAGCGCATGGAGACATTTCACCCTGGAATAGGAAAATACAATGTAGTTTTTGCATTACAGGATGCACCTGGTTGTATGAAAAGGCCTCACATTCCATTACATGACCAAGCTTGCAAACATTGGACCCAATAGCTCCAACATTAACTGTGCCCCTACCCTTACAGATAGCCATGTTTAACAGTAGGCAACAGACATTGTTGGTTGAATGCACCTTTTGGGCTTTCTCCAAACTTAAAACTGTCAAGAGAGGGCATACAGGCTGAAAGGGAACTTATCAGACTATATTATTTTAATCATGTGTTCAAGAGTTTAAGTTTTGGGCTCCACTCCTTTTGTATCGCTGTGTACCACAAGCTGTTCTGAAACAGAAGCCCTGGCATAAACTGTCATTATAGTCATTATATATAAACTGTCATTATAGTCATGTCAGGAGAAAGTAGGGTGAAATTACACCTTTCATTGGCTAACTAAATAGATTACAAATGCAAGCTTTCTCGAGCTTGCATTTGTAATCTATTTAGTTAGCTAATAAAAGGTGTAATTTCACCCTACTTTCTCCTGTATTAATCTATGGCTAACACGGTACAACACTCTACTGCTATAGTCATGTCAGAAATACCTAGTTAATTTAGAGTTGGTCAGAACTATACATATATTGGAGGGTCACATTATAACACTGACAGCTCTGGAACAAACTAAAAATTGGACTGGCCTGATTTGTTTAGATAATTTGGCTACTTCTGGACACTACCCAGAGGATGCGTACAAGCTCAAAATGCTAATAGTAAGGTTGTTAAAAATCTTATATAGGAAGACTCAACAATGAAAATTAAATACTTTCCATTGGCTGGGGTCCACAATGCCAAATTGACTGAGCAAGTCCATACAGAAGCTGCTAGCAAGATGATACATGTTGCAAGTATTTTTTTCAGGAATCAAACATATTTAAAAAGTGTTTCATATCAGTATATTAGAAACAAAAAGAAAAAAAATCTACTTTCCAGTCCCTTATCGACCTCATTTAGAAGAGATTTACGCTATAATTTCCTGCTTTCTTTGCACTGCTGGATATAGACCTCAACTGCACCTATAAACACAAACTGCATAAACACCCAGCACTGATGTTTCTCATCCTAACTGTAGATATTTATTTATCCCTTATCAATTTTGCTGTGACAGATAACTTTGTCATTAGGTAGTGTCACTACAAATATGTCTAAAGGCACAAATATTTAACCATTTTTTTTTTTTTTTTAAAAGGTTGAGCTAAAATATACTGTAAATAATTCAATTTAAAACAAAGATCTTATAGAAACTGTACCATTTAAAATAAATTATTATATAATAAAGACTCACATAATATTATACTTATGTTCTTGACATGAAAGCATTCTGTTGCTGGGAAATAAAGTAGTTTTCATTAATGATACTATTTTAAGCCTTTCAACGGTTTCCTAAACGGCATGTCTTCAGCTACATCATTAATTGACTGCTTTATCGAAGTAAAACATTGAATGATGGTTATATTTTTAAGAAAAATAAGCAGAAATTCTTTTAGTGTGCAGAAACTCTATAAATAAAGTTATTTAAAGGTGCAGGATCTTTTAAAGCTAGTCTTTTTTCATTTGCCTCAAACAGAATTACCAATTGTAATAAATTAAACTTGGACAATTTAAATTGTCCGTTTGCTTCTCTATAGTTAATTCATAACACAAAAATCACAAACAGAAGGAAGAAATACTATCATGTAAGCTTCCAATTAAGTTTAAAACCAATTTTAAAGCTATCACTTTCACTTATAAAGTCAGAAATAGTTTCTTTTCACCCAACTTGTCCTTATAGAATTAATGTCTATACAGTCTAGAGCAGGGGTCCTCAATCACAGTGCTGGAGGGCCGCAGTGGCTGCAGGTTTTTGTTCTAACTCGGTTATTTTTTTGCCAACAATTTAATTTCATGGCTTTTTAGTGCTTTGACTCTGCTATGTCAGGTAATTCTCACAATCTAATTTTTTCCCCTTTCTAAGGATATCATCCAAATGATTTGAAGGCTAAAATGGATAAGAAAATTCTCAGTCCTTCACTTTTTTCTCCTCATTTTCCTTCCAGTATTTAATTTAACCCAATAGTTCATGATAAATACACACATGTGTAAATGGTAACAAGCTAAATGGAGAAATGCTGGTCTTTTTTGTCATTTGCACATTATTGCTAATTAGGAGCAATTAAAAACCAAGAATACAGCTGTTTAAGGCTAGAATAAGCAATAAGGGTTCAAAATCTTAATGAGCAAGACAACTAAAGTGAAGCAGAAGTGTTACTTGAGCAATAAGTGCTTCTTTTTAAGCAGCTGGGTTGGAGCAAAAACCTGCAGCCACTGCAGCCCTCCAGGACCGTGATTGAGGACCCCTGGTCTAGAGCATATATGGTGATTTTAAGATTGAAGCCTACTTTAAATTGTAAAGATTACTAAACATAAGTTTAGGAGGCTGATCTTAAAGCTAATGGGTATACCAACACTGAAGAGATGTACCTACCAATACAGAGAAGCTCTACCAGTCCTAGATTTTAAACAAGAACTGAATATTCATTATTTTAGCATTAAATGCTCTTTTAAAGCTGCTGTTAATGCTTGCCATTATCTCTTTCTGAATTTGTTTTATATTAATAATAGTAATTGTTTTGAATGGCCATTATTAAGTATATCCCATTGTTGTTTGCCTCCTAGTTTGCCCAATGGCACTTGGGCTGCTATGGAATAATTGTGTCATCCTAAATTATTGATCTATTCTCAACTGAAATTGTCAATACTTGCCTTTGTAGAGAAGACTGTGGCTAAATTAGGAAAGCTGAAATCTGGATTTTAAAAATAAATAAATTAATTCATATAGCATACTGTATATTCCTTAAGGTCCCCTCATAGTTTTACCACTCTCCATAAACTGTACATTAGAAGGCAAGGATAAGAATTTTGACCAATTTGTACTTTTAGTTATTTTGAGGTCCTAAGGATAGACAATAAAATTTAATTAAAGAAAGTTATTTTTCTAATTTGTTGACCTACTATGCCTTAATTCACATTCTTATGTATGTTTAGCTGTACTGTATTTGTCTGAGCGTAATATTCACAAAGGTGCAGAACCTGACAATCTTACTGAAAGTTCTCCATGGTTTATCCTGTGGTTTTCTCCAATCACCTACTCACATTCATGATCAGACTTTAGATTTCAGTTATCAATCATGGAGTTAATTAAACCAGTTGTGATCATTATTTGGTTACATTTGATTTGTTTCATCCTCTGCCAATAAATTCTAAATTTAGGGCTTAGGGCAAACACTATGATCCAACTAAACAAATATTTTAAGATTTACTGACCCTGTGAGAAAACTCGGTCTTAATTGTAAACTAACAATATTAATTAACAATATAAAATAGTGATAAATTAACTACTACTCATATAAAACAGGTTTTAAATAAAATTGTTCTCTAAAAACAAAACGTATCTAATTGAAAAGGAACTAACTCTTAAAGTTTAATAAACTTGCAGTTTGGTTGATCTTTCTCATTTATCAACTATATTTGCAATATCAAGATATTAGACTCTTCAAAGTTACATTAATAATTAAAATTAACGTAATAGGCAGAGTCATTAGCTATAAGGAACCTAATCTGTGGAAGATTTGATTAACATAGAAATTGTTTCAGTCTAAAATGAATTTAATATACTATACTCTTGTTAAAGCTATTGTTTTGAAATAGGGATGGGAAATGCCATGAACCCCATCATATGATGTCCAGATACTAAAATTTTAATAAGAGTTTATTTAAAACAAATGCAATAACTATTTCAATTAACTTCTTCAAATTACTGTTTCCTTTTAATTTGACTGAAATTGAAGTTAAAATTAAATGTGTCCATCTATTTATACTTAACAACAATACCCCTTGGCTCAGTTCATCAACTTAAATATTTTAATTCCCTGAGCTGGCAATAATAAGTCAATTTATATAACCTATTCATCTGACTTTTAAAATTATTGGGACATCTAAATGTATACTGCCATAAAGTACAGTAAATAAAGGTCATCAGCTGTGTTTTCTCAATAAATCATTAATACACCAGTAAAATATTTTCAACACTATTCAGTGGACAAACATTTTGTCATCAAACAACGTATGAGGTGGGGGGTGCATTCCTGTACTGCTTTACATTCACATACATTAATTATTGATTGCGGATCACAGAATAAACTCTCTTTCAAATGGTACCCTGAGCTAAAGTAGGAAAGACAGCCCCAGTTTAAATTTCTCTACCTGGAAATAGCATGTTTCATAGTAAGGTCTTTCTTTACTGAAACACTGTGAAAACAACAATGAACTCAACCTTTTAATTTCAGCGGGGAGAGCATTTGGCAGAAGCTCTGCTTGAAAGACTGAAGTAAAATCTGCAGAAATAAACAATATAAAAACCTGCTACTCTTTTTTAGTGTATCTATGATACAATGCAAAGAAAAACTGAACACTGCAGAGTAATTATGCAATACCCCCACCCCTATCACTGATGAGCTTATTTCATATTACTCTCGTATATTGTTCTCTTCTCTTACTGTCACTGACTAGGGAACACAGTAGACCTAAAATGGTAAAAATGTAAAAGCAAATATTTAAAATTATATAGTAACAAATAAAGTACACTGATAAACGTACTGTGAGGGAGACACCTAAGTAAGATCAGTTAGCAAAAACAAAAACAAAAAACAAAAAAACCTTAAGTTTTAAGCTTGAAAGTGCTGACAAACTGAACAGTAATGCATTGTGTTCTAGGAAAGCTTAATGTTTAAGCAATACTACACCATTACAAAATGTAGCAGGACCTTAGAAAAGTTTGCACAAGACATTTTCATGGAACACTCTCTTAGCCGCTCAACACTTGTAAGAGGGCTCTCTCTGTTTCACTATCTGGCAAGAGATCTTTCCTTTCTTTTCGACTAAGGAAATATAATTTGTAACCAAGGAACTAAGTCACCTGGAGCATGATGCTTATACAAACACTTTGTGCAAGGAATTTTGGCATAGTGATAAAGTGTTTGGACTTTAAACCCTGAAAATATGGGTTCATATGTTAACCTAAGTTGTGTAATACTTTGAATTACTTGTATTTGGTGCAAATAAATACAATTTTAACTGAAAGCTTAAGCCAATGCCTGTGACCAATTGCTGCCAAAAAGCTAAGATTCTTTATTTCATGAAAAACCTGCAGTTCCTTAAGGGCTCAAGAGAAATGCCTTTGACAAGCCCTCTATTAATGGTAAATTTTGTTAAAGGCCCACTCACTGAAGTAGCTTGCAGGAGGAAGTCCTTATAGTTGAATATGTGCAGTGCAATAAAGACAGGTTATTTGGTGATTTTCATGTTACATGCAGGCTATAGGTAACCTGATAAAACGATATAACTCTGACATTTATAAGGAAGTCTTACAAATTTACATACACACACACACACACATATATATTATATATATATATATATATAAATATATATATATATATATATATATATAAATATATATATATAAATATAAATATATATATATATATATATATATATATTATAAATATATATATATAAATATATATATAAATATATATATATATATTATAAATATATATATATATATTATAAATATATATATATATATTATAAATATATATATATATATAAATATATATATATAAATATATATATATATATATATATATATATATATATAATATAAATATATATATATAATATAAATATATATAATGTGATTAAATTATTTACAATTATGATGCAATTTTAAAATTAACTCTTCAACAAAGATATGGGAAAGAGATGGACACCTATTTAAGTTAGATATTGCATAAATGTTACAAAGGTTTTCTTTCAAAAGGAGAACCATAGAGTCATTGAATAAGCTACCAAGTAGTGTAGTAAACAGTACTTCTTCTGGACCTTCAAAACTTGACATGATATAATATTGCAGAGTAACACTGGTGAGTTTATTGGGCCAAGTGGCCTGTTCATATAAAAATACCTAGATCTTCATACATTTAATATCCATGGCTTTTAAGATGCAAAATAATTACTTACTTTCAACTTACCAATACTTACCAAACAGAATCATTAAGTTTGATGCAGGTATGATATGTGAAGCTCTTTTATATCGTGAGTGCTCAAAAGACAAAATGGAGTGTTTCTAACTTAATTTTTCATTTTCTCAGTATGGAAATAGGCTTTGCCTACATTTTCAAAACATTACAGCCATAACTGGGTTTAGTGAGGTAGTGCAGTGGTTAACACTAAATTGGTTTGAAACCTATTCTGGACTCTGTTTGTGTAAAGGTAGAGCTCCTTCTCATGTCTGCATGGATCTGGTTTTCTTCACATATTCCAAAGAGGTTTAGGTTAGGCTAATTAATTTTGTTAAATTAACCCAGAGTGGATATGTACAGGCATAAATCACAGTCACTTTTACACACACTGTTGCCAAGATAAACTCCAACTGGGGTACAAAATACATGGGAGACTTAGTGTTAATTTTCCACTGAAGGATGTAATAATTTAAAAAATATGAAAAATGTCATGTTTAAAATAATGTACTTGGAAAAACTAAGTAAGTAGCGAGGTGTGAAGCACCACAAATGTAAACTGAAATGACAGCCTGTACTGATTTAAAGTCCACAGGTATATTTGCAATTCATATGTTCCTGTTCTTTTCAAAGCTACATAGAGCCAAATTCAGGTACATTTAATTTCACATATATTACTGAGTTGTGTGTAGAAAATGTATAAAGTGGATTAAGAAAGTATTCAGACTCTTTCACTTAGTGTGGAAATCATTTAAATTCATTTTTCCTCCACATCAAGCAACACTCAATATCCCAAAATGACAAAGTGAAAAAGAGATCTTAGAAATGTTTGCAGATTTATTACACATAAAAAATGAACATTTCACACTGACTCAAGCATTCAGACCCTTTTCTATGACACTTACAATTTTTCTCAGGTGCATCCCTTTGTATTGATCATCACTGAGAGGTTCTTATACCTTATTTAGAGTCCAACTGTCATTAGTTCGACTGACTGGACATGGGTGTGTGCTCTTCCTAATCGTCTACAAAAAGTGCCACAATCAACAATATGTATCAGATCAAAACCCAAGCCATGAAGTTGAAGGAACAGTCTGCAAAGCTTAGAGACAGGACTGTGTCAAGGCACAGACCTGAGAAAGGGTACAAAAATACCGCAGTGCTGCAAGTTCTCAAGAGCACAGTTGTGTTCTTATGTGAAATAAGCTTGGAACAACCATCCTAGTACTGGTCACCGAGTCAAATTAAGCATATCATGAAGAAGGGCTATGGTAAAAGAGGTGACTAAGAACCTGACAGTGACTATGGCTGAGCATCACAGAATTTATGTGGAAATGGGAGAAACTTCTAGGAGGACAATCATCACTGCAACACTCCACTGATCTAGTCTTTATGACACTGGGCCAGGCAGAAGCCTCTACTTTGAAAAAGACACATGGAATCCTTGAAGTTTGTAATAATGCACCTAAAGAAGTCTCAGACTGTGAGAAACAAGATTAGCATCATGCCTGGAGGAAATCAAAAGCCACTATGAAATACCAATCCTTAAGGTGAAGCATGGTGGTAGCAGCATCATGCTGTGGGGTTGCTTTTCAGCTGGAGGGCCTGGGAGACTAGACAAGGTAGAGGTAAATCAGAACGGAGCAAAGAACAGAGATATCTTTAATGAAAACTTGCTTCAGAGCGCTTTGGACTTCAGTCTGGGTTGAAGGTTCACTTTCCAAAAGGACAATGATCCTAAGAACAGAACAAAGACAACATGGGAGCAGCTTAAGTACCACCACCTTAAGTGGCCCAGCTAGAGCCTGGACTTGAATCCAACTGCTCTCTGGAGAGATCTGGAAATACAGTAGCTTTTCACCAATGGTCTCCATAGAACCTGCCATAACTTAAGAAGATATGCAGAGCAGGGGAAAAATAAAAAATTAAAAAAAAAAATTAAAAAAATGCCAAATCAAGGTGTGCTATACTTCCAGGCAGCAATCACTGACAATCAAGCTAAACTGAGTACTGAGAAAAGGGTCTGAATATTTGTGGCAATGTGAGATTCAGTTTTTTATTTTTAATAAATTTCCAATTCTGCTAAAATCCTGTGTTTGCTTCGTCACTCTGCGTTGAGTGCTGCTTAATGAAGAAAATTAATTTAAAAGATTGTAGCACAAGGCTGCAAACATAGCAAGATATGAAAAAAAGTGAAGGGGTCTGAACACTTTCTAAAGTATGTCCGTATTCATATATAAATATCAGCATTCTCGCTGAAAGGCTTTATTTATTATTTTGATACTAGAGACTAATTTCCTATATTTATGGGGAAACAAAATATTTGTAAAAGGTTTGTAATGAAACAGATTTTAAAAAAAAAAAAACCTCTACCACCCTGAACAGGTATAGGCTAAATTACATAGGAAAGACCTTATGCATATTGAGCATGTGGTCTGCATTTAATTTAAGGGAATTTCACTAAAAGCTCAAGTTACAGCATGAGTCTTAGTGGTATCTGGTCACAAGGCACTTCCTAACCATTACTTTTCATTGACATTTTTTATAAATGTATCATTATTTTTGAGAAAATGTAAATATTACAATATGCCCGACCCTGTGATTTGACTTCTAAAGGTCATGCAAAAAGATGATTTCCACTTGGCCATTAATACAGTGTACCAAATAGTAATTCAAAAATGCATAAAGACCACACAGTGGTCTAAGTTGCTGTCTTATAGCTAGTTCCAGCTAGCTTCCTTACAAATGCCCGAATATAGAGTTGGCCCCTGCCTTGTACCTAATGTTACCAAGGTATATACTTTAACATCTTTAACAATCAACAACACAGAGTTTAAGAATGAAGGTGGATGAATATATTTGATCTGTTTAAAGGGTGTATTTACTGGTTTGTAATTCAAATAATGGACATACAAATTCTGTTTTGGTCTACTGAGAGCAGTTAAGTCCCTACATTAACATATACTTATATTCTTGTTTCTTTGCTGTGGCATTCACGTTTTTAAAATCCTTCCTTATTAAGTAATCATAATGAAGAAGAAAGGTTTTCTACTACCTGTATGTGAATGGGTTTTTCACCATCCCAAACTTATACATTTTATTAACCAGCAACTCTAAATGAACTGTGTGCGTGTGTGTGTTCTGTGATGGACTGGTGCTCCACATAAGGTTGGTTTCTGCCTTGTTCTTGATGCTGCTAGAACAGCTTCCAGCCCCGCGCAATCCTAAAATTGGATTAAGTGGATTCAGTAATGGTTGGACAGACTTGTAAGAATTAAACATGTAACTTAAAGGAGACCTCTTACCATAAGATGGTGTAGTTAGGTCATGATGTGTTCTGCGCACACCTCCAAACAACTTCATCCTTGGAGTTGGAAGCCTGCCTTCTTCATGATTATTACTAGATGATGAAGCAGAGTCTTCAGAGATTGACCTAACCGATGGCTCTGCCTCTGCTTTAACTCTGCAATAAAAGTCACCAAACATATTGATAATTTGCCTTTCAAGTTTAGAATCAAGATATATACAGATAATAAACACCTGAATATTTCAGTTTCAGTTTTAGTTTATTGTTTAGCAGTGTTTTGGCTGAAGCAAACACACATGTAGGAAGATGACAATTTAGATAGTATTTGCCATTTACAGTTAACTTCTTTTGACATAACTTAAAAGTGAGAAAGCAAGGCTTTTCAATTACATCCTGCAGGGTTGCTGTGGCCATTAGTTTTCACTTTAAGTTGCTTCTTAATCAAAACTTGTTTATTTACTGCTAAACAATGTTTTGTTTGGGATAAGTTTTAATTAATTTACATGTTACAATTCAGAACCCTTAACTGCCCATTTTAGTTTTAGACGGCTGCATTTAGATATCAAAATTTGACTGTTTTCTTAATCATAGATTAGTGAATAATGAAGTGCAAATGATAAAGGAATGACTGGCTCTCCAGCCAACATGTTTTAATTTAAACCTCTGTCTGAATCATGAAGTATCTGTGTTAATAAAACGATTTGAAATAAATGACAGAAAAAGACCAGGTTCATAAGACTTAAGGATAATGTTCTAAGAAAACAACAAATCCATAATGTAATAAAAAATTGTCTTGGAAGAATGAAAGTACTAACAGGCCAAATTATTAAACACTCAATTTAATTATCTGTTAAGCCTGGCTTCTAATTATGAAACTAGTTCTAAAGAAAATGTGCAGCAATTGGGGCCCTCCAGGAACATAATTGAGTACCTTGGCGATAAAGAGATTCATAAGCACTAATAAAATGTAATGCTTTACAATATCTGCCAAGTGATTAATGATTTTCGTATTACTTAACTCTCTCTATTATAATAAAAAAATCTTATTTTCTCAGAGAGACGCTTTCACGTCCCGCAAGACGAGACTTTGTACCAAGAGATTTAACCACGTCCGGAGCAGGAAATAAAAAACAAAGAGTAGATGACAAAGTAGAAAGAATTCAAAAACATTGGTGCAATACACATGCAGATCAGGTTAGAGATAATGGAAGTGCGAAAAATCGAAAATTCTCAAAAAAAATATTATGTAAAGATCGCATTAGTGCAAACAAACGGAAATTATTACTCGGTGAAATAACGGAACAGCGAAAAGAGATCAAATATATTGTTCGGATTTTAACTTTAAGTTGGAGACTTGTAGATCGTCTAATTTGTATTGCCATCAGGGAAAAGTAGTGTTTTTTTCCCCAATGAAGAGGATATCCATGAGAATTAAAACATTTGTTGTTTGGTGAAAGTGAAATCCACATACGCGTGCGGCAGAGAAGCAAAGTTGCTGGTGCTTGCACAGGCACGGTTGGTTGGCGAGCAAGCAGTGAAGTCCCCTGAATTAAATTAGTTTGAATCCAAATGCTTTTTTGGTAACAGTAAAATTCCAACAGTTGCTGGTAGGTGTTGATAAACTTTGTTTTTATTTAAATACCAAATAACGTATAAATCAACAAATCAGTTATACAAGGTTTTATTTATCCAAATCTTTCATTGTTTGCTTTACGGTGTTTGTGTAGGAGTTTGGCCCGGAGTGCTTGTTTTTGCTAAACAGACCTCTTCTCAGTCTTCCAGAGAGCAAAACACAAGTCACCCTAATTGCGGATGAAAGATGAGGAAAACTTTCATATAAACAATAAAAAAACTATTGCATTTGGTGGCCTTAATATCTCAAATTACTCATATCTTAAACATTTAAACAAGGTTTACCATTTTATTGTCCATTGTATATATCAAACCACATTGTATCCTGACATAATGGTTCAGCAAATAATTTACCATACCTAATTTTTCACAACACATTGGTTTTAACCACTACCATACAATTGTAATTTTACTATACTATTGTTAAATCTGGAGGACAGAACTTTTTTTGACCAAAATGTATTTAAGTGGAAAAAGGAAACATGAGTATTACAACAGAGTAAATCACTTTTTTTTTTAAAGATATCATAAAGAAAAACAGTTAATTTAGTAGTTGCAAGGAATAGCTTACTCTTTCACTTTAACATCTATATCTGCTGCAGCTTCACTGTTATCTTCCACATGGTCTTGGTTTTGTTCTTTTTCTAAGTTTTCTACCTCCACAGCATGATCCTCCTTCTTCTCCTCCTCTGCCATTTCACTATGGTCTTTTACTTCATCCCAAGCCAGCTTTCTTCTTACAGGGTGCACCGAACCAGAGACCTTTTTCTCATTGTCTTTGATCGAAAGTTTTTCTATACAGGCATGGTTCTCTCCAGTAGAGGGATCATCTAGTTTTGTTTGACGTTTGTGTTTCTTTAAGTCCTGTGGTCTACAAAAAGCAAAAATGAATAACAACTACCCGGAGCAGGATATTTAGATGATAGATGCAAGCAGTTTTGACCAGAGGATATGTATCTGGACAAAACAAAAGATGAATTGTCATTTCAAGGCTACAATATATACAAAACAGAAATGCAAAGAAATTTTTTGTTGCTTTCAGCCATGTAAAACAGTGACATCTGCTAAAATACATAATTGATTGCACAGTTCATACACTTTCAAAACAAATGTATAAATAAAATATTTCAGTATCTCCAAGTAGTTTTACATTAAAACTTTGTATATGCCCTTCTAAAACTGTACTTGCTTAAAAAAAATTTAAAAGATGTGCATGCCTAAAAATGTATCAGTGTGCAGCTCAGCTAGTATAGCCTGCCTAACTGCTCAAGTGGATTCTATTTCCAAAATGAATTTTCCATGTGGGGCGTCACGGTGGTGCAGTGGGTAGCGCTGCTGCTTCAGTTAGGAGTCCCGGGTTCGCTTCCCGGGTCCTCCCTGCATGGAGTTTGCATGTTCTCCCCGTGTCTGTGTGGGTTTCCTCCCACAGTCCAAAGACATGCAGGTTAGGTGCATTGGCGATACTAAATTGTCCCCAATGTGTGCTTAGTGTGTGGGTGGTGTGTATGTGTGCAAGCCCTTCGGTGGGCTGGCGCCCTTGCCTGGGTTTTGTTTCCTGCCTTGCACCCTGTGTTGTCTGGTATTGGCTAAAGCAGACCCCCGTGACCCTGTAGTTAGGATATAGCGGGTTGGATAATGGATGGATGGATGGATAATTATTCATAATTTATCCATAATTTTATTCAAGTCCCTTTTTTTATCATTATTGTGCACAACTAGGCCCTCAAAATATGCCAATACATTGTAAGAGTCTATGCTAATGCACAACCATTGTCAATCAACTAAGCCAGACAGAGAAGAACACAGTACACTAATGCAATAATCACACATTAAAAAGTACTTAATCTGTCCCCATAATACTACATGGTAATTCATCCTTTGCATTTGTAAAAAGACATTTCAAAACCAAGCATGCAAACTTGTCATATTGTTACAATTTTAACAATAATAAAACTGCTACAGTGAATCCAGAAAGTATTCACAGCGCATCACTTTTTCCACATTGTTATGTTACAGCCTTATTGCAAAATAGATTAAATTCATTTTTTCCTCAGAATTCTACACACAACACCCCATAATGACAACGTGAAAAAAGTTTACTTGAGGTTTTTGCAAATTTTTAAATATAAAAAAAAACCTGAGAAATCACATGTACATAAGTATTCACAGCCTTTGCTCAATACTTTGTCGATGCACCTTTGGCAGCAATTACAGCCTTAAGTCTTTTTGAATATGATGCCACAAGCTTGGCACACCTATCCTTGGCCAATTTTGGCCATTCCTCTTTGCAGCACCTCTCAAACTCCATCATGTTAGATGGGAAGCTTCAGTGCACAGCCATTTTAAGATCTCTCCAGAGATGTTCAATCGGATTCAAGTCTGGGCTCTGGCTGGGCCACTCAAGGACATTCACAGAGTTGTCCTGAAGCCACTCCTTTGATATCTTGGCTGTGTGCTTAGGGTCGTTGTCCTGCTGAAAGATGAACCGTCGCCTCAGTCTGAGGTCAAGAGCACTCTAGAGCAGGTTTTCATCCAGGATGTCTCTGTATATTGCTGCAGTCATCTTTCCCTTTATCCTGACTAGTCTCCCAGTTCCCGCCGCTGAAAAACATCCCCACAGCATGATGCTGCTACCACCATGCTTCACTGTAGGGATGGTATTGGCCTGGTAATGAGCGGTGCCTGGTTTCCTCCAAACGTGACGTTTGGCATTCACACCAAAGAGTCCAATCTTTGTCTCATCAGACCAGAGAATTTTGTTTCTCATGGTCTGAGAGTCCTTCAGGTGCCTTTTGGCAAACTCCAGGCGGGCTGCCATGTGCCTTTTATTAAGGAATGGCTTGCGTCTGGCCACTCTACCTTACAGGCCTGATTGGTGGATTGCTGCAGAGGTGGTTGTCCTTCTGAAAGGTTCTATTTCCACAGAGGAACTCTGGAGCTCTGACAGAGTGACCATCGTTTCTTGGTCACCTCCCTGACTAAGGCCTTCTCCCTCCCTTCTCCCCCAATCACTCAGTTTAGATGGCCAGCCAGCTCTAGGAAGAGTCCTGGTGTTTTCGAACTTCTTCCATTTACGGATGATGGAGGCCACTGTGCTCACTGGGACCTTCAAATCAGCAGAAATTTTTCTGTAATCTTCCCCAGATTTGTGCCTGTCTCGGAGGTCTGCAGACAATTCCTTTGACTTCATGCTTGGTTTGTGCTCTGACATGAACTGTCAACTGTGGGACCTTATATACACAGGTGTGCCTTTCCAAATCATGTGCAATCAACTGAATTTACCACAGGTGGACTCCAATTAAGCTGCAGAAACATCTCAAGGATGATCAGGGGAACAGGATGCAACTGAGTTCAATTTTGAGCTTCATGTTAAAGGCTGTGAATACTTATGTACATATTATTTCTCAGTTTTTTTATTTTTAATAAATTTGCAAAAATCTCAAGTAAACCTTTTTCACGTTGATATTATGGGGTGTTGTGTGTAGAATTCGGAGGAAAAAAATGAATTTAATCCATTTTGGAATAATTCTGTAACATAACAAAATGTGGAAAAAGTGATGCGCTGTGAATACTTTCCAGATGCACTGTATTTATGAGCTGATCATGCACTATGAAAGCAAAACTAAGTTGCTAGCCAATCAAATGATAAACCAAAACAGAAAAATTACTCAATTCATTATGACATCCAGATAGGCAGGGAGCATGATGTGAACAGCCAAAATGATTGAACTAACAGTAAATTTTTTTTTTTTTTTTTATTACAGGAAAATACATTGTTCATATAAGAAATAAAAAAAACTACAATTTTGACACATGGAAAGTCAATACAGTTCAACCTAAATCTAGTCACATTAACCCTTAAAAAGAAGCATATGAAGGAATGAAGATTTAGGTCAGTGAGGGAATGTATAAATGTTTAACGCTACATGTGCCAGTTATGTACATACCTTGCCAGATCAAGAGCTCTAATATTGTCACTAACAGATTCCTCAGAGTTAGAGGTGGATACTTCCCAAAATGCATTTTTGTTTGACACAATCTGGTTCAGATGATCTCTAGAAAAGTGGGTCCCAAGTGCTCTTCTTTTGTAAGCATATGCTCTTTCTTTCAGTTCGTTGACCTACAGAAAATACATAATTAAATGTTAAAGCCTGTATTATATATGAGCAAGGTATCCACTTCAAAGCTGCAAAGTAAATGTTGGCAGCACCTAATACAAACTGTATTACAGTAAGCAAGTTTAGAAGAAGAACAGATGACTAACCTGCAAACAAGCATTAAAATAATGCACTGATTAGAGATAGCACAAGAACCAATATTTCGGTATTGATGCGACAAGATTCAACAGTTTCAACTTTTTTTTTTTTACAGTTTTGGTAATACCAAGAAAGGCAATACTAAATTGATGCGTAACTGCAAGTAGACAAATTATTCCATAAAACATGATAAAAATATGAATATATACCACATATAAAAACGGCTCACAGTAGTGATGCTACAGCACCGCATCAACACGTTGTAAAGAAATATAGCAGAGGTCATGTCTGGAAATGTTTTGTGCTTACACAGGAGAAATCCAACATGCATTTCATCACACTTCGTATTCCGTGTTTGAAAGTTGTTGTCACACACGGAGGAACCACCCCTTCACCAACTTGATGGTGTACAAACCCCCTATTTTATGAACCAAAAATTTCAAAGGCGAAGCAACACCAAAGCTCTCAGCCACAGCTTGTGGCAGCTGCATTTAAGCTTTTAATCTCTTTTGCTAAACATGTACACTACCGGTCAATAGTTTTAGAACACCTCAGTTTTTCTACAAATGTAATCAGTTGAAATATAACAAATGACCTAAAATGGTGTAAAAGTAAGCAGTAAACTGGCAGAGGTTTAAACTTAAAGTTTGGTTAGCAAAAACTGAAAAAAGGGGAAAAATTCATAATATTACAAATGGGTAACAACCTACGGAAGTTCTGTAGCAATTAAAGTAAATTAAGCCTTGCAAGCTGAAGCACACATTTTGCACAGGTGTCCCAACTTCTGTAGATTACTTAAACTCTCTCTGTCTTAAAGCAGAATTGGAAATGAGTGTGTTACACCACCATTTGAAGTACTACTTGGACAAAATTACACTGTAAAAAGTTGTAAATTCCAGTGATAATGGCAAGAAAAAGCTAATTAACAAATGAAATGAGAGAGATCATTATTACCCTTAGAAGGTTAGGCCTTTCACTTAGAGAAATTGGAAACAAATAAAAAAAAACAGTGTCAGTGTCCTAAACAATCCAAAATTTGGAGGGTCACCAGCTACTGTGACATAGGCCTCAGAGCACAACAGCTTCAAATACAAATTAACAGTGGTTGAAAAAAGTTTTTATTGTGAAGTAAAAACAGAACCAGTGACCAACACCGCTTGTTTAAACTTAACAGCTACTCTACTGAAATATACATTTGCATCTACAGAGTTTGAAAGGGACCCCCAGGCTATAAAACTTAAATATTGCTTTTCCCTGACATGTCTTGAGCTCAGCCATTGACACATATATTTTTAACTTCACTTTTAAGGCAACATAAGCAACATTCAATATAATATAATGCAATATGCATATATATTTAACACTCGCTCTGTTCCGCTAATGTGTTCTCTAGCTTACTAATACCACCATGCTTCAAGCTACTAGCATGGCATCACACATCCCTAACACAATCATAAGCAATTGAAAAAGTCTTTTTGCACCACAAATAATATGCATTTTTACTGTTTTCTTCACATGTCTATCCAAGCTGTTTGCAAACAGCAGTTCTGGACTTTCTGTAGTTGATTTTCTTCACCTTTATGCTATATAAACTGATTCCATATAATGTAAGTGATAAACACTTACATTTACATCTTGGTTGTGTGTGGGTTGTCCTGATATTTAATTGACAGACACATATAGGAGAAATGACAAAACTGCATCCATGGATTATATGGAGATTGATTTGTAGTGTTGGCCAACCTACCCCGATCCCCATCCTCCAAAGTGATTTATATTTACATGCACGTCTGCTTACATTGAAATTTCTGCCGGAAGCAAAACAGCATCACTGAGCAAACTGATTCTATAATTTCACAGACCAATTGCGCTGGCAGCAAGTGAAAAAGGACAGCTGCACCGCAAATGAAAAAAGATAAGCAGTGTGGAAAATGAGCTATGAAGTGGAGGAAGAAAATATAGGTGAAAATCGAAGGAGATGTGCTTAGCAAGTGTTGTGCCTCCTTGGGTACATGCTGTGTTGCTTGTTCTTACTCCAACAATGTGGTAGAAAATACATAAATTTTTAAGCTAGATTGATTGCTGAGCACTCGTATCAAAAAACAGGAGATTTCGCCGGCTTGGTAGTAAAATGTGTGCAATATTGTGGAGAACTAGGGCGTGCCCTTAAGGGTTGAAGTGCGATGGGCCACTATGCTCCAGATCATTTTAGGCTCTGGGTATACATTCAGGAAGTGACGGCATGCCCGAATTAGTTAAAGTGTTTACTCAGCTCAGTACAGGGATCCCCCATGGACAGAAATATTCTTATCTGTACAGTGCATAAAACGTTAACTTCATTTCATGAAACATGTAAATGTGTAGCCTGTAAATGCTAAATGTGCATGCAACAAGTTAAACAAAACAACAATTCTAAGTATATTGCTTTTTACCTAAATCTCTCAAAACTTTGTACCAGTAAAATATTATAAATCAAAGTGTTATATTTAAATATGACTGAAGTTACCACTTTTATAAATCTGCTATAGGGTTAAATTATGTTCATATCCAAATGCCCATTATTCCTAAAAAATATCTGAAGCTTAATGTAACACAGTTTCCTATAAAATAGTGTTTTTCAAAGACAATCAGCAAAAGCAAAAATTTATCTACAGTGGGAATGTTTTACTCATGTGCAATTGTTTTTAGCATGTTAAGAGAGGCCACAATGGTAGGGCTGCTAACTTGCAGTAAGGAGACCAGAGTTCACGATAAAGGTTCTCCCCATGTTTGAGTAGGTTTTATCCAGGTGCTCCGGTTTCCTCAATGCAGGGTAGGTAAAAAAGAATGCTTTCTCACCCCCAGTAGAACACCAGCATCTAAAAGTGCCTGCTTTCTTCAATATATACTGCTTGGCTGCAGAAGTCTGTGAACGTTTGCTGTCATGATGGAAAGATGATCCTAAATTGACTGTCCTGCTAATCCAGGCTTTACTACATTATACAAGCCAAACCATTTCCTTTTGCTCTTTATGATATTTTTGATTTCTTTATGCTACTATTAAAACAGACATCTAGTAATTAGCACTGATTAAGAGACAAGTCATTTAGATCTCTAAGAAATATGCCTAATAACAAAACATAACCCTAAAATAAAAAAGCACTCTTTTTATTTTTCATTAACCACATAAGAATAAGCTACAAATCTAAAATCTACTATAAACTTTCATTAATTCTTAATGATGGATTCAAGCCTTGAATCAAAAAAATATGTCACTTATAGATGAATTACAAGAATAGCAAAAACAGTCTTAACATACATTCTTAAAGAATGATGCAATATTCAATGAGTAGGACAATCATCATTAATGTGGTCCAGAGACTTTATTTAGAATAGAACATCCAAAGTTTCATGGTGCAATGCTTTAATGTTACTAAAAGCTGGTTTTAAGAATATGATAATAAACCTTATTGTCATATTAATCCATAAAATGAAGTTTACTTCTTTAATTTGAAGCAAAAAAGAGCAAAGATAACAGTGGCCAGTGATCAGGAGCCCAACTGTATGAAATTCCAACTGATTTTAAAAGTATGCCACCACAGAGGGTTCAATAAATGAACACTGAAATGGGCACTGAAAGTTCCAGAAAATAAAAAAAGAATGCCTTGATGCTTTATTAAATTTCGAGTTACTGAGTGTTTTGTATAGAAAACAGTTTGATAGTAATGAATAAAATTATGCATCAAATAATATACTGTACTTTAGTTGAATTTGAACTACAAATACATTGTGTAACAAGCAGGAGACACCACCTCAGTCATGTAGGCTTAAATAAAAAAAAAAAGAAAGTTCAACATTACACAGTCATGATACTCTGCTAGAACAAACACACAACACATATGTAATTAAATTTAAGGAACATACATAAAAGCAAAGAACAAACATGCAAAGGAATAAAAATATTAGTACAGTGGGAACAGCCACAAACAGTAAAAAGCAACATTGTGCATTTTTGTCTTTTTGATGAGTGAAGGTTATAAAACTGAACAGTCACATTCACAAAAAAGCACACATACACATTTACCTCATTGTACCAAAAGTGATTAAGGGGTAATTGACAACCCTGAAAGGAAGGGAAAAATTAATTACATTTAACTTAAATATCACGTAACTCAATAGAGGTCTGATTTAAAAATAAACAAATGCATTTAGACCATTAATATTTTCAGCAGTAAATGCAGAAAATGGCATCACTATTAACTGGGTCAAGCACACAACACAAAAAAAGCACTGAATCAGTTTCTCTTTTTGTATTCACTTGGATAACAGATATTCAAGCATTTGCTTAGGAATTACAAAATTTCTGCATGATAACAATATGGCTGCACCATATGTATGAGCTTTATGTTGGGATATCCTTTCTAGTGATTTTTTTTAATGGAGCAGGTTGGCAAGAGTTGCTATTTTATCACGACCAAGAAATAACTATTAACACTCCTTTCACAAAACGTATTGTTTTAACAGTAAAACCTCCTGTTAAATGCAGAAGTGTGTTTTAAAAATATTGCTGAAACAGAATGTAAACAAAGTTACCCCAGATTTTAAAAATATTTAAAAGATTCAACTTTACCCTGAAGGATACTATATAAAATTTCAAATGCCATCAAAACATTGACATTATGTTTCTATGTTGCTTGCTACTAGCACAATTAACAATGAGCATCCTTGGTTTTGCTTAATGGATTTTTTGAGAGGAAATTAGCAATTTGTGGAAACAGCTATTTTAACGCCACCTTGGAAATTTAACTGTGTCCAGCATCATGTTACTAGCTCTTACTTCAGCCTGCACATAACTTTTTATATAGAGACAGAGGACTAAAGCATTTATGTTGCTTTATTCTCTCTTCCCCCAGCCATCATCTTTCATAGAAAGTTAACTAAAAAGGCAGGGTAGTCAGAAGTAACATGCTGACTGCATTAGTCACCTTTAAGACAACTACTAATCAAGTTCTTACCATTATCATACTTGTGTTCTACTTACAGTGGACAAAAATAATTACCAGAGCCAAGAAAAACAAAGAATTATAAAATTAAAATTAATTAAGAATTATAAAAATGCATTGATAATGTAAACTCAACGAATGTACAGGTAAATTGCATAATAAATTGCTAGTCACAAGTCAAACAGGAGATGTCTTAGGAGTTAATGTTTTAATGGCCTGTGGTAGAAACCAAACAAAGTCAAAGTGAACTTTATTGTCAACTCAACCATATACAATAATTCTTTGCATTTATATAGCACTTTTCTCACTACTCAAAGCGCTTAGTAATTGCAGGTTAAGGGCCTTGCTCAAGGGCCCAAAAGAGCAGAGTCCATATTGGCATTTACAGGATTCGAACCGGCAACCTTCCGATTGCCAGTGCAGCTCCCTAGCCTCAGAGCCACTATTTCGCCTATAAAATTATAAAGATAGACGAAATTGTGAAGCTCAGGGTCCACAGTGTAACATGACATGCAAATAATAAATTAAAAACAGAATTAAAATTTTAATTTAAAATTAAAACACAAAGATACTGTGCAAAGACAAGACAAAGAAGTAGCAGCAATATTGACGTGTAGTTAGCAATATGAACATTGATGCAATGTATGGTATTTGCAATTTAGATACATAAATATAGTCAATAGATATGTAATACCTGCGGTGGGTTGGCACCCTGCCCAGGATTGGTTCCTGCCTTGTGCCCTGTGTTGGCTGGGATTGGCTCCGGCAGACCCCGTGACCCTGTGTTCGGATTCAGTGGGTTAGAAAATGGATGGATGGATGGATATGTAATATAATAAATAAATTATAAATAATAGATATAGATAATGCAGACTCTGGTGTAAGATATTGAGTGATTTGAATGGAGATATGGAGGGGCTCAAACAGCTTGTTGCAGAAGTATGTGGGTCTGTCATGATGGACAGGGTTTTCTTAAGGCATCACCTCTTAAAGATCCTGTATGGATGGTTGTACAGCTAAACTCATGAAACTTTGAATACCCTCTTGCATGTTCTTGCAGTCTACTATAGAACAAATTTACTGAAAATGACCTGCAAGCTATGCTAGAAAGGGGACACCTTGTAACCATTCCGGTACTACCCGACAAACATTTCGTAGAGTGTGAGTTTCCTCATGCATAGTATAGTGTCAATGTCCATAAGTCTGTGACATGTTTGAGTCTTTTGTCTATTGAAAAAATTTAAAGTGGTCTTTTTTGACCAACACTACAAACTTTGTGCAAAGAGTATTCAGCATTACCGTCCAGACACTGACAAAGGCTGTGTAGATTACAGACTCACAGTTGAAATTGCAAACATAATCTATGCACTGCGGATTCCACTGACAACTACTTTTTGTGCTTCAGTGCTTTTTGCACATTTGTTTTGATATAAATATTACAGAACTACAAGGTTTATTTATTTATGAAGTGTTGTTCCACACTTTATCTGAGGTCTTGAGACTAATATTTAAGAATGAAATGTATGTGTAAAATCTGAATCTACTGTCACCTCACTAATAAAAAATTCCAAGACAAAATGGTGTTTGTTGGCTTTGAGTCTGTGCCTGTACAAGAACACTGATGTATATTGTGTGGCCTGGGTTAGACTTGGGATCAGCGGCCTGAATAAGATTCTCAATCTTACCCGGGTTAGCAGTATATTCGCAGCTACTTTTTCAAACAACTTTACAGCTCTGATCAGAAAATCTCTCAATTTTAAGATAGATTTACAAATTAGCCAATGCCTCTGAATGTGAGATTTTTATTTATTGTGCAACACCCTATATTCAACATATCTCAGCAAAAATTTGACTTTCATGTCAAATTTCCTTTGAGAACAAGTGTGCCAAGTTTCAACAAGCTGTACAGACAAACACAGATATGGAGGTTGCTGTAGGAACAATTAATTACTAATTCAAATAATATACTGTTAATATAACTTTGCTACACTGCAACCTATCTGTCCCCAACGCAACAAATATATCACACTTTTCAATTCACTGATACTGATGCTTTCATAACAAAAACATCCACACACCTCTCCACGATGATGAGTATGTTTCCTCCAGGCTCCCTTGCTATAGCAGTAGTCCGTTGGAGAACGGAAATTGTCATTGTATTCAGATTTCATACGCCTACTGTAAGAAAATTCAGAAAGAACTATGTATTTATTACAAAAATACATTAAGTCTGCTTCAAACATGTAAAGAAGCTTTGCCCACCGAACCTTCAGAATTCTACTGTCAATGGAGATACATCAGTTCATTGCCCATTACCAACCTGCGACTTCGATGTGGAAAGAAAGGCTTCTGAGGATTCTGAACTTTAAGAATTTGTTTTTCAGGAACCAGTGGAGAATCATCTTCTTTAGGGGAATGTTCACATTTTTTTGTACTCTGAAATTTACAACAATGAAAGAAGTCATCAGACAAATAAAAAAAAACAACTCTTGATAACTGGTAAATAGAAGACCACTAGTATGTTCTTTGGAAAAAAACAAAATTAGTACAATAGATTTTACGAACTGAAGGTAATGATCGCTGAGCTCAAGAAAATAAAAGAAATAAATAAATGGTATGCTCAAGATAAACAAGAAGCTGTAGCTGCCGCAGGATAATAAAGACTTGGAAAAACATGTATATATAATTGTTTTGAGGCAGCCTTTAAAAGGTATGCTGGAAAAAATGAGGAACACATTCAGGAAAATGAGTCAAAATTTGAGAGAAAACTGAGAGGACTTGGTGATCAGTTGAAAGAAGTTATGCAAACATTTACGACTCAAATTGAAACAGCCGAATATCTGGTATCCATTGCCGACGGGAAAGCAAAGGCTGTGAATTCCGAATGCAAAAAACTTGGAGACAGGCTTGCTGCTCTGGAAGATGGATGCAGAAGGAATAATATTAGAATTGAAGGTCTACCTAGGAATCATGAAAGTCCTAACCCAGTGAAATTCGTAGCTGAACTATTCTCAAAAATAATTGGAGAGGACACCAAGATAGCAGCAGCTTACTGTATACGGGTACCAACTACTTCTAAACCTAGGACTTTTCTTGTGCATTTTGAAAAATCACAATCTACTGTAAATTTAATGTAATGTCACTTCTCAGACAGAAACAAGAGATTATATTTGAAAATAACCACATTCATATTTTCCCTGATTTCTCACCCTCAATAGCTGCTAAACGTACCACTTTTATAACATTAAACAGCGCTTACGGAAAGCCGAGATCAGATACAGCCTCCTGTATCATGCCAAACTGAAAGTGGATATTCAAGACAAGCATTACATCTTTATCACTACAGAGGAAGCAGAAAAAGAATTAAGAAAGCTGATCCCGACAATTTTTTGAAATACGATCGTGAGTCACATCCTGTCATGGCATGGCAAAGAAGATATTACCAGCTGTCTGATCCGCTTGCAATGATACTGGCACTGTAATTATACATCCTTTTCCTTTCTCGGACACTTTCTGTTTATGTTTTAATTACAATTATATATGTATATGTATGTATGTGTGGAAGAAATTTAATTAGTAACTTTTCCTTCTTTTTTAAACTCTTCTAAAGAGGCTGTTTAACATCATACCTTTGGTTTATTGTTATTATTGTATTAGGGTTTGCTATGCTTATCCAGGGCCACTTTTTTACACCATACCCTGGGTTTACTACCTTACTATTTCAAGTATGTTGAAATTTCAAGTATTTAAAGTATTGTTAATTTCAAGTATTTCAAGTATTACTATTTCAAGTATGTTTTATGCTTATAGTATTTGGACTGTATCTGCAATAAATATCTCAATTTTAATCTTCATACGCCGCTGCTGAGGGGCTTGTTTTATTTTGGACGTGCTCTGTCTCTCGGTATGTCAGAGGACTGGGACTTTGTGAAGTGGGATCCAGCTTCACATGGGGAGGCAAAATAGGGGAGTGGGGGGACTAAGGGGTGAAAGAAAGAAAGCAAGCTATCTCTAATCTATCCTTTAATCCTTATAATGATAACTGCCAATGTAACAATAGGCTTCATGGCAATAACTCCTGGGAAAATTGGAAATTAAGGTCAAAGCTGTCTCACTTCCAGTTAAGACTACAAAATGACATCAAAAACTCAGAATCAATGTCTCGAAGACAGGACAGTTAACTTTGTGAGCTGGAATATTAAAGGCCTAAATCACGAATTAAAGAGAAAGAAAGTATTTTCTCACCTAACAGGTCTAAACGCTAAAATAGTATTTTTACAGGAGGCCCACTTACTAAGCAAGGACCAATTTTGGCGGCAAAAAGACTGGACTGGCCAAATGTTCCATTCCAGCTTTACAAAGAAAACTAGAGGTGTGGGAAATCTTACACATAGAACAGTCTCATTTGTAGTATCAGATGTAGTATCTGATCCTGAAGGGAGATATGTGATTGTCATGGGTAATTTATTTAACTGTAAAGTGATTTTGATAAAGGTTTATACACCCAATGTGGATGACAGGGACTTCATCCAGAATGTATTTGCATCCATTCCCAATGTGAACACTCATAAAATTATAATGGCTGGGGACCTAGATAGGTCTCCTGTCACAGGGGTGATGAAATCTAACACTGCAAAGACAATTACACAGTTTGTAACTGACCACAACTTATCAGACCCCTGGAGATTTCTAAACCCAAACTCAAGAACATATTCCTTTAACTCACCAGTGCATAATTGCTACTCAAGAATTAATTATTTCTTTGTAGATAACAATTTCTTGCCTACAATTAAATCTTGCAAGTACGACGCTATTGTTATTTCTGACCATGCCCTTCTGATTTTGGAGCTAAAATCATTATGCCCCACATACTCATCTCGTAGATGGCAAATTAACTCACTTATATTAGCAGACGAGACCTGTACAGAATTTATATCCAAACAAATCCTTTTTTTTCTAGAGACAAATACATCCTCAGTATTCTCTGCAGGAATACTCTGGGAAACCAGGGCTGTGGAGTCGAAGTTGAGGAGTCGGAGACAATTTTGGGTACCTGGAGTCGGCAAAAATGTACCGACTCCTAAAAAATTTAAATTGTTTTTTTTTTTATTAAAATGCAGCAAGTTCAAATGTCCCATTTCACAAACAATATTCATAATTAAGTACTTCTCTGATGTAAGAATAAAGCCCAGTGCACAGCTGTGTGCACTACTAGTGTGAAGTTCAGCTGAGCTATTATACAACCAGACATTCACATATTATAATCTGGATTATGGTACATTAGAAAAAGTGTTTTCATTCTATTTCAGATATAATGTGTTTAACAAGTTCATTTGAATGTAAACAAGTGCAATGATGTAGGTGGGTGCTATGGCCTGATGTGTGTTCAGGGGTTCTATCTGCACTCTCCACATATGCTCCCACCCAGGGCTGAACTTTAGCATAACTTTGCACACCACCTGTTCTAGAAGATTTTGAAATTAAAAAGGAACTTATTCTATGTATTGTGACAGATAATGCTTCTAATATTTTAAGCACAATAGAGAAAATGAATAAAATAGATGAAGAAAGTGACAAACAGATATTAGAGGAAGACAGTTCTGCAAGTAATGGAGAAAGTGAAACCGCAGAGAATATTTTGGATAACATTTCTAAAGAAACATCGAAGCTTACTACTATTCGACATATGCATTGTGCTGTTCATACTTTGCAACTTGTAATAACAGATGGATTGAAAGATTGGCATGCAGCTACTCTAATTGGCAAATTAAGGCAAGTAACTGTTGCAGCCAGGGCCCATAAAACATATGCCATTTTGGAAAGACATGCAGGAAAATGAGCCATTTTGTATCAAACAACATGCTGGGGGAGCACTTATTTGATGGTAAGTGTTTATTAACTGAAAACCAGTGGGCACAAGCAAAAGAACTAGAAAGTCTACTTTCTTACCCCTTTACTGTCACCAAGAGGTTGTAATATGAATATTTAACACCCAGTAAATTTTTCTTGGAATGGAAGAGCTTGATAACAAACATATTAAACATATTAAATACAGCAGAGTCAGAGTCAGAAGTACTGGAAACTAAGGAGTCAGAGTTTGGGTCTAAGAATTCATCTACCAACTCCATAGCCCTGTGGGAAACCCTCAAGGTCTTCTTAAAAGGACAGATTATCTCATATCTTTCCCACAGAAATAAATTTGAAACCAAAAAGGTGTCAGAGCGAACCACCAAAATTGCTAGAATAGATCAAGAACATGCCAGGTGTCCAAGTGAGGCTCGTCATAGGAAAAGACAGGCTCTGCATTCAGAACTCAACATCTTAACAACTCATTTTTAAATCAAGATATCATTACTATGAATATGGAGAGAAAGCTAATAAGCTCTTAGCTCAACAAATCCATAAGCAAGAAGTTCGCAATACAATCCCAGCAATCACCAACACCAACGGAGACAAAATCATTGACCATAAAAACATAATGCACACATTTAAGATTTAGACTATTATAAGTCCTTATATTCTTCTGAGTTTAAAGAAGACAAGACACTATCTAATGCATTTCTAGATGCATTACAGATACCACAAATAGATACTCTCAGTTAGTGCTGGGCAGTATACCGGTTCATAGCAAAAAATGTTTATTTTTGTTATGATATGGATTTTTCTTATACCGGAACACCGGTTTAAATAGCCTAAACAACGTTCAAAATGTGGCGCAGCGGGAAACTGTTTAAGGGGGCACCTTTTTCACTGCTGCACCTCTAAACAGGAATGCAGCAGAGTACATTTGTTAGTGGAGGTATTGAGCAGTGAAAATGGACGGAGAACATTTCTATACGGAACTGTAGCAGATGATAAAGTTGAACATGATGACACAGAAGAACTTTTGACGAAAAAAAGGTGCCATGTCTGTTGTCTAAAGATACTTTGGTTTTAAAAGTTCGGATGCGGACCATTATGTTCAAATGTCTGAATACTGTTTCTAGACTACTGGATAATACTGCAAGGCAAGTTGTACTTGTTTTATTTTTATTTTTTTCCAATACTGTGTAATGTACCTGGTTACTGTGTAATAGTGTGACAATGCCGGTTCCCTAGAGACTCCCTCTTCCCACATGAGAATCTGTTGAACCAACACCGTCGATAGTTATGACCAAGATGAGCTGAGAAATCTCATTGAAGTCATGGGATGGTGGAAAGTGCTCAAGTGCTTTTGTTAAAAACAGTCAAAAGTAAAACCAAAAGTGTCCATTGTGCAGTGTTCAGAAAAATACAGTACCCAAATAAATAGCAAATCCATAAAACTAGTGAAACGTGGGGATAAAATCTATAATAAATAAATCCGTTAAAATAGAGGTTAAAATTTAGTCTCCCTCCTTGCCCGATTCCAGCACACCACCTCCTGTCTGCAAGTGCTCACCCTTTACGGGCGTTGCTGGTGGAGCCCTTTGCAGCACAAACTGCTTTCTGCCAACTACTGTCTTGGCTGCCGCCACACTGCACAGCCAGACTGTCCGAGATTGGCACACCTCCTGTCTTCCTTCGCGCTCACTCAGACACTCCTCAGATGTCCTCTACACGCTTAAGTCAGTGGGATGAACCGGCCCCTAGATTGCCCCAGCTATTGCTGCCTTCACCTTCCTGGTGTCTGGATCATCTCCCATGGCTGCCTTTTCCCTTCTTTAACCTCCTCGTGTTCGATCTTTTCTTTTATGCTTCCCCCTATCCTGCCAGCCCATAAATATACGTCTCCATGGGTGCAGCGCCTTATTCACATGCCACAGTTAGCCGATGAAGCAATAGAGAACGATTGGGTGCAACTTGCCTAATCACCTCATCGGTCATGCAAGCGTACCCACGGAGACGAACACGGAGAACTGGATTTAAAAACAGACCTTTTTTTTTTTTAGCCACGGACCCGCTATACCACAAATAGCATTATAAATGCAAGTCGCACTTTTATTATTTATGTATATAGCTTAGCTTGAAGCAAGGTCCATATTAATGCAATTTGCCTTAATGACGGTTCAGTTGGTGAAGATGTCATCACCAAGTTGCATTTGTTTTATTTTATTTTGGTGAATACTGTGTAAGGTACCTGGGCTTGAAGTTTTGAAGTAATAGTATTATTACTGGAAGTTGCACTATTATTCATTTAATTGTTGTTATTTATTAGTTTAAATATTATGCAGTTTAATGATTAGTAAAGTTGTTTAAAAAGTCACTTTAACGTGTCAGTGGCCAGAGATTGGTAACATTAACAGATAGTGTAGTTGGTTTACAAAAAATATTTACTATTTATTCCTTTTCTAAGACTTTTTCAGTGCAATACAACTTTTGACAAGCACCTCTGGATATTTTACTAAGTCTAAATGCCTCTTTGGATGGTTGAAAATATGTTGTCCAAATTATAGTTTATGTTTTTGCAAAATTTGTTCAATAAAAAGGTTCTATATTTTGACTGCATCTGTCATGTGATGCGATTTCTTCTCTTCATTAGTGCCAGCCCCTTGAAAACTATCACTTTATGGGGCCATGTAAACCTGTATTAATACTTGTGTGCACATTAAAATGTTTTTTTGTATAATGTACAATGCTCATTACAGAGGAATAGGTTGTTCTTAGGCAGTCTACTGCAGTAATTGCAGTGGAAAATTTGGTTAACATTCACTCATGTATGGGAAAAAAATACTGTTGAATACCGTGAAACAGGGATAACTTACAAAAATACCGTGATATAGAATTTTGGTCATACCGCCCACCCCTACTCTCAGTGCAGAGGAATTGGATAAACCTTATTACTAGATGCTATAAAAGTCACTTGAGTGGGAAAGCAGCAGGCCCCGATGGCTACACTGTTGATTTTTAAAAGAAACTCTTGTCTCAGTTAGCTCCCCTTTTATTAGCAACATTCACAGAAGCTAGAGACAATCAAATGCTACCTCAAACTTTTCACCAAGCATTAATCACCATCTTTCCTAAACAAAAGAAGGACTTATTACAATGTGCACCATACAGATCAATTTCACTAGTGAATAATGATGTTAAGATGCTCTCCAAAGTCCTAACTAGAAAGATGGAGAAAGTGCTGCCTTCTGTAACATCCCAAAATCAAACTGGATTTATTAAAGGCCGAAACTTTGCTTCCAATCTTCGACTCCTATGTAATGTAATATAGTCACCCGCACAATCAAACACCCCAGAGATACTATCATCATTGGATGCAGAAAAAGCATTTGATATGATTGAAAGGAACTACCTTTTCACTACATTAGAGAAATTTGGGTTTGGGTCGAACACTTGTGCATGGATCAAACTACTGTATACCAATCCAGAGAAGCTTCAGTTTGTGTTAACATTAATTCAGACTACTTTAAACTAGAACGTGGTACCAGATAAAGATGCCCCTTGTCACCATTACTTTTCGCATTCACCATTGAGCCACTGGCAGTTCACTGTCGAAATGCTTATGAGATAAAGGGGATTATCAGAGAAGGACCTGAACAAAAATTTTCTCTATATGCAGATGATATGGTAGTGTATGTATCAGACCCACAAAATACTGTGTCTGCAGTCCTAACAGCACTAACAGCATTTCAAAAGATTTCTGGTCACAGAATTAATTTGAATAAAAGTGTGTTCTTTCCAGTGAATTCTCAAGCGTGCAATATTAGATTGGACACCTTCCCTTTTATCATTGCAGATCAGTTTAAATACCTAGGGGTAAACATCACAAGTAAACGTAAAACTCTTTATCAACAAAATTTTGCTGTCTGTATGGAAAATATTAACCAAGACTTGCATAGATGGTCAACCCTTCATCTCACTTTAGCTGGAAGAATTAACATTGTTAACATGAATATCCTTCCTAAGCTTCTCTTCTTATTTCAAAACATTCCAATATACATCAATAAATCATTTAAGAAATTATATTGAACCATAACCTCATTTATTTGTAATTCAAAACATCTACATAGCCAAAGAGCAACCCTACAACAACCGAAGGCAGATGGTGGCATGCCTCTACCTAACTTTTAATTTTATTACTGGTGTGGCGGTTGCCTGGGGTGATGACCCGGCCGGGACACCTTGGAGGACCAGAAGAGGGCATACGTCCACCTCAGACCACGTGGGGGCGACCACCCTAGTTGCTATCAGGACCACGGGTACAGAGCTTTGAAGCTCCACTCTGTAGGGGCTTGTGGTCACCGCCAGGGGGCGCCCCAGTGCCTTGGAGACCCTGGACCTCAGCACTTCCACCACACGCGGACAAGTGGTGCGTGTCGGTGAAAGATTGCCGGGAATACCTGGAGCACATCCGGGTGATTATAAAAGGGGCCGCCTCCCTTCATTCGATGGCTGGAGTCAGGTGAGGAGAAGGACGAGAGCTCGGAGGAGAGCAGTGGAGGCGGACCAAACAGAAAGGCATAGTGAGAAGGCCTGAATTTAAGGGGTGATTGGTGCTGTGGCACTGGGTTAATGCACTTATGGACTATGTAAATATTGTGAATAAACGTGTGTGTGTGTGTGTGTGTGGTGAAACCATCATGTCTACCTGTCTGTGTTCAGGCTGTTCCCCACACTGGGCAGCAAACATACAAACTATAAAAACGTGAACATGGACACAAATAGATGAACATACACAGGCTTGGTCCACAATAGAAATAAAATCCTGCAGTACTTCTTTATATTCCATGCTCTGTGCCCCAATAAATGCAAGTTATTGCCAATCTACTAACAACCCAATTGTGCCTCACTCAATCAGGATATGGAACCAATGTAGGCAATATTTTTAGATAGAGAAGCTTTTATCTGTGGCACCTCTGCACGAGAACCACCCTTTTCCACTCTCACAAACATATGCAGTTTTTAATATTTGGAAAACATCTGGGATTAAATCTCTTAGAGAACTGTACATAGACAATGTCTTTGCATCCTATGAACAATTACATTCCAAATTTAACTTTCCAGCAACACATTTCTTTCACTACCTTCAAATTAGAAACTTTGTTAAACAGGAACCTGACCAATTTTCCTCACCTCCCACCTCCCTCTATGCTGGAAAAAATATTACTCAGTTTCGAGGACTCAGAAAGCATTTCTGCAATATATAAAACCATTTTACAGTCCCTCCCTCCCTGTCCAAGAGGACAGTGGGAAAAGGATCTCTCACTCAACATCTCAGAAAAGGAGTGGAAGGTAGCAATGAAAAGAATTCACTCGAGCTCCATATGTGCAAAGCATACAATTATTCAACTCAAAATTATACACAGTAATCAAGCAGATCTGTCTCGTTTAAAATTGTCCAAAATGTTTCCAGGGAAAGATCCAACCTGCAAATGCTGCAATCAAGTTCTAGCCTCACTGGGTCAAATGTTATGGGTCTGCACCAAATTAACATCATTCTGGACCAAAATCACAATCCCTCCTAACCCATTAACAGCTGTGTTTGGTATACTCCCAGATGGGCTTAAAGTGGAGAAGGACAAACAAACTGTAACTGCCTTTACTACACTATTGACATGTAGACTTAATATTGCTCAACTGGAAGAATCCTAACTCTCCTGTTCTAAGTCAGTAGGCAACCGATGTTATATTCTATTTGAAATTGGATAAAAATAAAATTTTCAATTAGAGGATCTGTGCAGAACTTTTTCAAAACCTGGCAGGATCTAATCAATAACATTTTAGAATAAGCTTTTAAAGCACTGAGAAAGAAGATTCTCTCCCCATTTCTTTTTCTTCTCCATTTATCTTTATTCACTTATTAATTCATCTATTTACTTATTTGTACTAGCTTTTAAGATTTACTCTGTTGCCATGCTCTCTTTCTCAGGGGTGGGAGTTGATTTGCTTTCAATCCTATTTTCGTAAAAATGTATCTATTTGTATTGAATGTTGTGGGATTACAATAAAATCAAATATTATAGCCCTCACTCACTCACTCATCACTAATTCTCCAACTTCCCGTGTAGGTAGAAGGCTGACATTTGGCAGGCTTATTACTTACAGCTTACTTAAAAAAAAGTTAAGCAGGTTTCATTTCGAAATTGTCAACAATGTCCTCCATGTTGAACTTTCTTATTTATGGCCCCATCTTCACGAAATTTGGTAAGCGGCATCCCTGCACTAACCGAAACCGATGTGCGTACTTATTTCGGTGGTATGACGCCACTGTGAACTTTCCAACGTCACTAATTCTACAACTTCCTGTGTAGGTAGAAGGCTGAAATTTGGCATGCTCATTCCTTACAGCTTACTTACAACAGTTAAGCAGGTTTCATTTCGAAATTCTACGAGTAACGGTCGACAACGTCCGCCATGTTGAACTTTCTTATTTATGGCCCCATCTTCACGAAATTTGGTAGGCGGCTTCCCTGCGCTAACTGAAACCAATGTATGTACTTATTTCGGTGGTATGATGCCACTGTCAGCCATCATATTGAATTTTTGAACGGTGTTTGGTACTTATGGGCCCATCTTCAAGAAATTTGGTACATGGGTTCCCAACGCTAACTGAATCCTACTTACGTACATATATACGTCCATAGCCTGCAGCTCAGTCACCGTGTGAGTCAGCGTTGGGTCCCCTATCCCCATGCCTCCCACGCTGTTGGCTGCCAGCCTATATCGCCCCGGTCTCTACATTCCCTTCCTTGCTTCGCCACGGGATTCACGTCTCCCTGCTGATAACTACAGCCTTTTTATTTAATCCACGGCTTCTCCGCTGTTTTATTGTTCATTTATTACGATTATAGTTATTGTGTAGGTATTTTAGACTTACTTTACATTGTTCAGGTATCCATTTCCTTTATCATTCCATCCATACCACCATTAACATGTCCATCGAGGTGATCACCATCGATCAAAGAACTGACACTTACCGAGTGGCTTCCATGCCCGGAGATGGCACTTGCCTTTTCCATTCTCTTTGTTACATATTGCACGGCCATATCAGGCTCACTCTTGATATCCGGAGGAACATTGTGTCTTATGTATTGAAAGACTGGGACAGGTTCAAGGTGTGGACTGATGACGGTACAGGAGAGAATTATACTACACAGGAGCACTATAAGAGTGAAATGCTTAAGCCCTTCACCTATGGTTCTGCGTGTGAGTTGATGGCTGTCGCCGAATTGTTCGGCTGTTGCTTTCAAGTGTACCGAAATGGCCAAATATTTTACACCTTTTGACAACTGCCAATGCCTCTTAAACATCTTAGATTCACAGGTGACAATTTCAGTAGTGGACACTTTGATGTTTATGAATGTTTAAACTCTCAAAAGCTGGATGTAAATTTATCCATGAAACCGGTTGTATGCTTACAACACTTGACAGATGCAGAATGTCACTTCAACACAACAAGTCCTGCAAATACTGTCGTAATTGAAACAAACCATGAAACTCAAACCAATTATGACAGCAGCAATCCAAGCTGTGAGATTTCAGATAAGATTGTTTTTCACATGGCCAACTGAACGTTGCATGCTCAAGAGTAAGCTCAGCACACAGCTTGGTCATATTACAACCGGAGGGTCGAACTCACAATGTGGTATACAAAGAGATCCTTAACAAATAATTATTGGTATATTTTCCCTCAGTTTAAAAAGGTTTAATTTTCTTCTTAATAAAAATTTTAAGGCAGTACTTCGCCGCTGCAAAGCGCGGGTATTTTGCTAGTATATAATATTATATATTATAAATTATATAAAGAAATAAATAAAATAGCTATCCCACCTTTGTAACTTTTAACTCAAACAGAAAGTCATCCACCACGCGCTGCCCACATATAAATCCAGTGAATGATAGATGGTGACTGAGGGCAGGTGTTGACACAGCATTTGCGGCAAAAGTGCAAGCGGAATACGGGTGCGTAAAGCGTGTGACAAAGAAAGCGATTTACTATGTGATAATAATGACAGTTCTTCAGGAGCAAATAGTGACAGCATGATAAATTCTGATCTAAGTGTTAGTGAAGCATACCAAGGTGATGATTTTGTTTTGAATATGCTTGTCAACTTTCAAAGCTGCCATCCACTGCATATCCAGGGCTCTAGAGAGAGGTCTTAGATACAGATAATCTCTTACAGAATTTCAGTCTGCTCATAAATGATGACATGTTAGCTGTAATTCTGACTGAGTCCAAGATTAAGCATGTACACAGCAATATATTCAGCAGCACACACTAAACTAAGTTCCAGGCTGCATGAGTTGGATGTCCATTATGATGAACTGCATCTAGAGAAACCGACAGTCAACATACAAGATCAGCATACTGTTGCTGAACAATCACTTTTGCTTTAAAAAAGGTTGTTTAACAAAGAATCAATACAAACCTTGTAAAATTCCCCGAGTAGGCAATGTCTCTACTGACCTACAGGTAGATAGATGAAGACAGTCTGCCTACTAGTGAAAAACTCCACCTACTAATGTGTATTTATTAATTTAACTTTTTTAGTTTTACATTCACAGCTCAAAATACATATTGTGAAAATAACCCTGTGGCAGAATCATGTTTTAAAATATTTGTCTCCCTCTTTTCAGTCTCTCTCTTTCTCTCTAAAAATAGATAGTTAAAATATCATATTCTTTTTGTTCTTAACAGCAGTAATGTCAGACATATTGCATATAATGTTGTTGCAATTGCCTGGCACCCTGTCCAGGGATTTTTCCTGTCTTGCATCCAAAGCTGCTTAGATAGGCTCCAGGTTCCTGCAATCTTGCTCTGAATAAGTGAGTTTAGAAAGTATATATATTGCTCCTAATCTCAGATGCTGTTTCTGTTGTTTCGTGGCTCTCCATACTCCTATTACCTGCTCTTACTCAAGTCTAACTACCCCTAACCTTGACACTACATGCTTGTTTTTCTTTATTTCCCTCAATAGAGCTAGGTGGGGTCACACACTGATTCAAGCCTAAGAGCCTGGTTCTTCCAAAGCCCCCATGATTTTCATGATCATACCTGTCAGAACACAATAGAATCCGTTTTGTGATTTTTGATATCATTTCAGGCCTGCAAGTGACAAACTTGTCTATAAATTGTATATATATTGAAATCAAACAAATCACCAGGCCCAGATAATATTTATCCTCGTGTTCTTAAGGAGGCTAGTGAGTACATATATAAGCCCTTGACACATATTTTTAGGAAGTCTCTGTGCACTGGAGAGATTCCAAAGGACTGGAAAATTGCAAATATCATCCCATTATATAAAAAGGGTGACAGGGCAGATCCAAGCAACTATAGGCCAGTAAGCTTAACAAGCATCACAGGAAAATTAATGGAAGGAATTATTAAGGATAAGATTGAGCAACACATGGCAAGGACAGCAGTTATTCTAAACAGTCAGCATGGGTTCAGAAGAGGGAGGTTGTGTTTTACTAACATGTTGGAATTCTATGAGGAGGCAACAAAAGGATACGATCAAAGTGGAGCTTATGATATTATTTATCTGGACTTTCAGAAAGCATTTGATAAGGTGCCACATGAGAGGTTGGGCATCAAGTTAAAAGAAGTGGGAGTTCAGGGTGATGTTTTTAGATGGGTGCAGAATTGGCTCAAACACAGGAAGCAGAGGGTGATGGTGCGAGGAACCTCATCAGAACTGGCCGATGTTAAGAGTGGTGTTCCACAGGGGTCAGTGCTAGGGCCGCTGCTATTTTAAATATATATAAATGATTTAGATAGGAATATAAGTAACAAGCTGGTTAAGTTTGCAGATGATACCAAGATAGGTAGATTAGCAGATAATTTGGAATCCATTATATCATTACAGAAGGACTTGGATAGCATACAGGCATGGGCAGATTTGTGGCAAATGAAATTTAATGTCAGTAAATGTAAAGTATTACACATAAGAAGTAAAAATATTAGGTTTGAATACACAATGGGCGGTCGGAAAATCGAGAGTACACCTTATGAGAAGGATTTAGGAGTCATAGTGGACTCCAAGCTATCAACTTCCCAACAGTGTTCAGAAGCCATTAAGAAGGCTAACGGAATGTTAGGTTATATAGCACGATCTGTGGAGTACAAGTCCAAGGAGGTTATGCTCAACCTTTATAATGCACTGGTGAGGCCTCATCTTGAGTACTGTGTGCAGTTTTGGTCTCCAGGCTACAAAAAGGACATAGCAGGACTAGAAAAGGTCCAGAGAAGAGCGACTAGGCTGATTCCAGGTCTACAGGGGTTGAATTATGAGGAAAGATTAAAAGAGCTGAGCCTTTACAGTTTAAGCAAAAGAAGATTAAGAGGTGACATGATTGAAGTGTTTAAAATTATGAAGGGAATTAGTACAGTGGATCGAGACTGGTATTTTAAAATGAGCTCATCAAGAACACGGGGACACAGTTGGAAACTTGTTAAGGGTAAATTTCACACAAACATTAGGAAGTTTTTCTTTACACAAAGAACGATAGACACTTGGAATAAGCTACCAAGTAGTGTGGTAGACAGTAAGACGTTAGGGACTTTCAAAACTCGACTTGATGTTTTCTTGGAGGAAACAAGTGGATAGGACTGGCGAGCTTTGTTGGGCTGAATGGCCTGTTCTCGTCTAGATTGTTCTAATGTTCTAATGTGCCAGAGATGGAATCAGACATCAATATAGCTGGTAGAAAACAACAAAGAACAGTATGGGAGATTTCTAATACAAAGTCCGCACAAATATGTTCATCACAAATGACATAGAAAATATTTTTAAAAATGATAAAATTGTATAAAATTATTCATATTCAGTACCTGGTTTTGATTTTGCTTGTTTTGATCAGACAAAACAAAACCAGATAGTAAACCATGTAGTGCTATAAGCTTCCACTAGCATTAAACTCGTATTACATCCAAACCTGTTATGTGTACAGTTCTGTCTGATTGCGACAAAACTAAACTCCATAGTAGCTCTTTAACCATACCATAATTACTAAGACTAAAACTGAAACTAATGTATATATAAAAATAAAATAGAAATGTCTTTGTGAAATAAAAACTAAATTAAAACTAAAAATACACGGTGAAGGAAAACTAAACCTTAATTGAATTTCCTAGTAATATCAGAAAAACTATAGAAATAAAAACTAATATAATAAAGGCAAAACTATAATAACCTTGATGTGTATGGACAAGTCTAAACACGTTCATTTTTTAATTTCTATGTGCATTTCAGGGATTTGTACAAATCTGTGGGAGCCAGAACAGGAGATGCAAAATGTGTATGGTACAAGTCTTTTAACCACTTTGCCACATATAAAACTTACACACATTCTTGTATCTTTGTTTAAAGCATGTGGAAAATACACTTGTGCTGCACACCACCATGAGTAGAATGAACTATCACAAAGAGTTCAGTGGTGGAATGGTGCACAAGATATTTACAAATGTTTTTTATAATATACAGTGGCATTTACCAGAGGAGTATAGGTGAAAAATGAGGCCATCTGGGTTAACTCCATGACGAGTTAATATATTTTAAACATTGTAGGAGAATGGGCATCCTGGTTGAGACAGGGGAAAAACAGGTTTCCTGGAAAGGAGGTGAGAGTAACGACTAAACAAAATTAGCCAACGGAGCAGAAAAATAACTGTGTCCAATCAACACAGAATAATAAAACGGACCAGCAAAAGCTGAGATTCGGAAAAGACATTCCATCCCCCATATGCTAGGTAGCAGTGGTCCTCATATGATAAAACACCAAAAGGAAACCCGCAGGGGTGCTTGGGAATTGGAGTCTGGAAGTGCAGCCCTGTTCGGGGTCCCTGGGTCTCATTAGAAGGTACTGTCAGGGAAGCAGATTACTACTTTTTAACGCCCGGAAGTGCTTCCCAGAATACATGGAATAGCACTGGCAGCATTATTTTAAACAATGAATGCTAAGGCACATCAAGATATTTCCTTAAATTGGCACAATTAATTGGCAATTGAACCAGCACCTTTTGATTTAGAGTCCAGTGCCTTATCCACAATACCATCCTGTTACCCAGATACCATCTGTCTCAACTGCTTTGATTTTTGCACGCCTTACGTAAATGGAACTTCACATTCAGTTTCTTGAATGTCCCTACTTTATTCTGATAAAATAACTGGGGCAAACCTGTATACAATTCAGCATATTACACACACCTTGCCATTGTAATCAATTAAGACAGTAGTGATATCTACTGTATAAATCATAAGGCTTAATCTTTTATCTAAATGGCTAATTTATGGAGCAAGTCACTCTAATTAGAGAAATACCTAAAGACCTTTTCTATATCCTTGTTGATAACACATAAGTAATAATAGATTAAAAACTATTTTGTTTGTAACAACTTTGCGAGCAATGCAAGTGAAGAATCACAAGTATAAAAATAAAACATTCTTACTCATATTGAGGAGTGCATTGATATGATCACAGGCCACAAAGGCCTGACTGACAGTTTTTTTATTACCTTTGGCAACTTCATGCTTTCTGGGTGGCTGTTCATCTCTTCATTTATCTCTATGTCTTTGCGAAGCCTCAGACCTTTCACAGGTGGAGAACCTTTGAAGCTCTTCGTGTATTCCGTCTCACTCACAACAGCACTAGGCTTTGCCCCCATGTAATCTTTTCTGCGGTCTTCAGTTAACTGTGAAAGCAAAATCAAAAGAACAGTCACAATATGAAAACTAAAACATAATCCAATTATTCAAAGAGCCCATGTACTTATTACAAATCAAAACAAACAAGATAAATCAAATTTATTGTTCATGCAGATTAGAAAGACAGATAGACATGAAAAAAGTCTAGTTAAGTGCAGGGTCACAGTGTTACTGGCCCTTATCTAAATAACAGAACTGATACCTGAAGGCTCCGAAGATCATATTCTCCACCACACTAGTAACTTACTTCAGGTGTCTATGGTTCTCTGTCTGAAGAAAAACTTGCTTGTGCAAAATGTCTCCATAATAACTATCCAAATGTGTCCCTGTGTTCTTGTAAAGTAATGCCTGGGATCTGCTGTCCTAAATCCCTTCATGATATTATGCATTTCAATTCATCTTCTTCTGGCTGCTCCCGTTAAGGGTTGCCACAGCAGATCATCTTCTTCCACATCTTTCTGTCCTCTGCATCTTACTCTGTTACACCCATCACCTGCATGTCCTCTCTCACCAAATCCAAAAACCTTCATTTAGGCCTTCCTCTTTTCCTCTTCCCTGGCAGCTCTATCCTTAGCATCCTTCTCCCAATACACCCAGTATCTCTCCTCTGCAGATGTCCAAACCAATGCAATCTCACCTCTCTGACTTTGTCTCCCAACCATCCAACCTGAGCTGACCCTCTAATGTACTCATTTCTAATCCTATCCATCCTCGTCACACCCAATGCAAATCTTAGCATCTTTAACTCTGCTACCGCCAGCTCTGTCTCCTGCTTTCTGGTCAGTGCCACCATCTCCATCCAATATAACATAGCTGGTCTCACTACCGTCCTGTAGACCTTCCCTTTCACTCTTGCCGACACCAGTCAGTCACAAATTACTCCTGATGCTATTCTCCACCCATTCCACCCTGCCTGCACTCTCTTTTTCACCCCTCTTCCACAATCCCCGTTACTCTGTACTGTTGATCCCAAGTATTTAAACTCATCCACCTTCACTAACTCTACTCCCTGCACCCTCACCATTCCACTGACCTCCCTCTCATTTACACACATGTATTCTGTCTTGTTCCTGCTGACATTCATTCCTTTCCCCTCTAGAGCATATCTCCACCTCTTCAGGGTCTCTTCAACCTGCTCCCCACTATTGCTACAGATCACAATGTCATCAGCAAATATCATAGTCCACGGGGACTCCTGTCTAATCTAGTCTGTCAACCTGTCCATCACCATTGCAAATAAGAAAGGGCTCAGGGCCGATCCCTGATGTAATCCCACTTCCAACTTGAATGCATCTGTCACTCCTACCGCAGACCTCACCACTGTCACACATCCCTCATACATATCCTGTACAACTCTTATGTACTTTTCTACCATTTCCGACTTCCTCATACAATACCACAGCACCTCTTGAGGCACCCTGTCTTATGCTTTCTCCAGGTCCACAAAGATGAAATGCAACTCCTTTTGGCCTTCTCTAAACATCTCCATCAGCATTCTCAGAGCAAACTTTGCATCTGTTGTGTTCTTTCTTGGCATGAAACCATACTGTTGCTCACTAATCATCACTTCACTTCTTAACTTAGCTTCCACTCTTTCCCATAACTTCATGCTGTGGCTCATCAATTTTATCCCCCTGTAGTTACTGCAGTCCTGCACATCCTCCATATTCTTAAATATTAGTACCAGTACACTTCTCCACTCCTCAGGTATCCTCTCACTTTCCAAGATACCATTAAACAATCTTGTCAAAAACTCCACTGACATGTCTCCTAAACACCTTCATGCTTCCATAGGTATGCCATCTGGACCAACGGCCTTTCCATTTCTCATCCTCTTCACAGCTGTCGTTACTTACTCCTTGCTAATCCGTTGCAATTCCTGATTCACTATCTCCACATCATTGAACCTCTTCTCTCTTTATTCATCAGCCTCTCAAAATACTCTTTCCATCTGCTCAACACATTCTCCTCATTTTTGAGTAAGTTTCCATCTTTATCCTTTATCATCCTAACCTGCTGCACATCTTTCCCAGCTCGGTCCCTCTGTTTAGCCAATCGGTACAGGTCCTTTACTCCCTCCTTAGTATCCAACCTCTCATACAACTCATCATACGCCTTTTCTTTAGCCTTCGCCACCTCTCTCTTCTCCTTGTACTCTTGTCTATTTTCTGCATCTCTCTGACTATCCCATTTCTTCTTTGCCATCCTATTCCTCTGTATACTCTCCAGTATTTCCTCATTCCACCACCAGGTTTCCTTTTCCTCCTTCCAGATGTCACACCAAGCACCCTTCTTTCTGTCACCCTTACTACATCTGCTGTAGTTTCCCAGCTGTCTGGTAACTCTTCACTGCCACCCAGTGCCCGTCTCACCTCCTCCCTAAACTCAACCTTGCAGTCTCTCTTTTTCAACTTCCACCATTTGATCCTTGGCTCTGCCCTCACTCTCTTCCTCTTCTTGATCTCCAACGTCATCCTACAGACCACCATCCTATGCTGCTTAACTACACTTTCCCCTGCCACCACTTGGCAGTCTTCAATCTCCTTCAGATCAACTCTTCTGCATAGGATGTAATCTACCTGTGTGCATCTTCCTCCACTCTTGTACGTAACCCTATGTTCCTCCCTCTTCTTAAAATACAATTCACCACAGCCATGTCCATCCTTTTGGCAAAATCCACTATCCTCTGACCTTCATCATTCGTCTCCTTGACACCACACCTACCCATCACCTCCTCATGTCCACGGTTTCCTTCACCAACATGCCCATTGAAATCCGCTCCAATCACCACTTTCTGTCCCTTGGGTACACTGTTCATCACTTTACCCATCTCACTCCAAAAATCTTTCTCACCCATTGCACACCCAACTTGCGGTGCATATGCACTAATAACATTCATCATCACACCTCCAATTTCCAGCTTCATAATCATTACTCTGGCTGACACTCTTTTCACCTCTGAAACACTCTTGACCTACTGTTCCTTCAGAATAACTCCTACCCCATTTCTCCTCCCATCCACACCATGATAGAACAATTTGAATCCACCACCAATCCACCTGGCCCTACTCCTCTTCCATTTAGTCTCTTGCATGCACAATATATCAACTTTCCTTCTCTCCATCATATCTGCTAACTCTATCCCCTTACCAGTCATACTGCCAACATTCAATGTTCCTACCCTTAGTTCCTCTCTCTTTACTTTCCTCCTCTTCTCCTGCCTCTGGACACGTCCCCCCTGAAGACACCCCTCCCCGCCCCCAACCCTTTTCTACTTCTTCTCCCTCGGCCAACAGTAGCCCAATTTCCGCCAGCAGCCAGTTGGCTAACAGTACTGGTGATGGTCGTTGTTAACCCAGGGCTCGACCGACCCGGTATAAAAATTTGTATTGTTGTCAGCATATTGATTTGGCAAAATTTTACAACAATTACCCCTCCTGACGTAACCCTCTCCATTTATTCGGGCTTGGGACCAGCACAAAGAAACATACTGGTTTGTGCATCCCCCGTGGCTGGGTTATATTAAGCATTTCAATCATTTAACCTATTAACCTCTATTTGCTTAAGCTGCAATGGTTCTACTCCTTCAATCACTCAGTCCTGGAATCAGACTAGCTGCTCTACTCTGGACTTATTCTGGAAATTATGTAGGTTTTTTTTTTTTTTGTAATATATGGAGACCAAAAGTGTAACTTAACACTCTATTACAGTTCTGAATTACTGTAGTTATCAACATGGTCTAGATGATGAAAATGAAAATTCAGTTACAACTCCTAGGTCCTTTTCATAACCAAACCTTCCATTGTGTATTCATATCTAACAATTTTACTTTTACATTCAATACTTTGTTTACTTACATTAAATTTCATCTGCCACATATCTGCCCAAGCCTGTACGCTGTCTAGGTCTCTCTGTAATGATTCAGCCAATTCTACATTATCTGCCTTTCCACCTAGTTTTGTATCATCTGCAAACATAACCAACCTCTTATTTATTTCCTTATCTAGATCATCTATATACAGTATATTAAAAAGAAAAGCAGCCACATTCTTCAGTTTAAAACAGCTCTTGAATAAAATACATTTTTATTACAATTTTCTACATTACTTTTCTCACTTTGTATTATAATTGTCTAATTATAGCATTTCATATTACAGACTAACAATGAAAGTCTTGACATCTTAATTCAATAAAAGAATAATCAAAAGATCACAAATTTAAATTGCCAGTCCTTTTTTGTTAGTTTTCTTCCTTTCTCCTTAAACTATAATACAGTTAAAATCGAACAAATCTGTGATCTGATATCATCCTCGTAGCTGTGAATGGACTGTATACCTAAAAATGCATAAATTCTGACACTTTCAGTAGATACCAGTACAACATATGTGAAAGTACTTTTCTGAAATTTATTTTTTAAGAAACATGTTAATTATTAATTCTGTAAAAACATGCTCTTTATCCCAAAATTCTTGGTAGCCTTATTAGGACTAAGTTTATGGAAAATGAACCGAAACCAATTAATTTTGTTATTACATGTTAAAGAAACCTGTAAATATCAAAACATCAATAAAAATGCAGTTGAAAAGGTATGTCTAGTGTCCAATGTTGCACTAATGCAGATTAAGTAAGCACTTTTTTTTGCACATCTCTTTTCCATTTTTTCTGTTGCTTGCATATGAGAAGGTAAAATTTTAGCGCCTAGTCTTCATGAGAAACGCACCCCTTGCGTTATTGCAGACTACCACAGCACAAGACCACATGACCAAATTCACCAGGCATATCACAGTGTTTTGGCTGTACAGAGAAGTATAATGCACAAGCTTTGCTTTCCATGTCAATGTCTGACCAATTTATAATGTCATCACTATCACTCGATGATAGAAATGGTTCCGTTTCAGTTCATTCTGGAACTGCCTTTACAGCTTTTCATTTGTCATCGTGTTTAGTTGGAGGCTCCTACCCACTCATGAATACTGAGGAGTTACCTTGGAGTGGCAAAACACAGAAAAATTCATTATTTTTTGCAGCATGATATTATTTCATTCACTAGATGGCAGTAGAATACTGTCCCTGGTGTTATTCTGCCTTAAAAAAAAGTAAAGCAGATCATTAAACATCACTCCAAGTGTGACTCACGGTTGACCATAATTGCATAGAATGCCCAGTCCAAGGGTTAAACCCAAAGAGGTTAATGTTCTGTTACTCAAATAGATTGAACAGGTATTCACCCAAAAAGCTTGTAATGGTAAAAGTGATGCTTCTTAGTTACTCACTCATGTTGCTGGAAGTCATAAAAGGGGGCAAGACATGCCTTTTTTTATTCCGTCTTTCTCAGTTACAAACTGCTGGGTTTAAATCTATATGCACTGTCAACTCCCCTTAATCCAATGAGGAGTTGCAGGGTTCCAGAGCCAGTGCAATCTCAGTAATTTCTTCTGATATTGTCCACTTCTGCTTATAACTACAGTTATGAGCTCAACTCTGCCCAACTCTAAATAACTTAACCTATCTGTTTAAGAATAAGGTTTATCGATTCCTTTATTAAGATTGTCCCTTGTCTCATCTCATTTTATTTTTAAGACTTCTTTTCCTAGGGAAGAGCACAGTGGAGGCAGGCCAAGCAGGACAGCCCAGACCTCCCTATTCCAAATTTCAGATTCCAACTATTTCTGGGGAAATTGCACGCATTACCAAGCCATTTGAAAGATCTTCTGTTGACTTTCAGGATGTTATTTTTAGTGAATTACATTTTTAAGTGAAATAGGTTAATTTGAACATCATAGAATAATTTCTCAGCTTAAACCTTCCACTTGCGTCCCTGACCCAGTCCCAACAATGGATTTTTCAAAGAGTCTCCAATCTGCTAATCAATAGTGTATTTGACATAGTTAATGCTTTATTAATCTCTTTTAGGGACTGCACAATTACACCTCAGCTCAAGAAAAATAACCTTGACTCTATCTTCAACAAGACCCCCCATTTCTAACTTGCCTTTTTAAAGTTAAATTACAGAAAAAACACTTTTTCCAACAATTAAATGATTATTTGAATAAACATATTAATCTTGATAAATTTCAGTTGGGTTTTAGAATAAATGCACAGAAACTGCACAGGTTTATAGAGATAAATGACTTGTTAATTAATGTTTACACATCTGTTTTTGTTATCATAGACCAGAATTTGACACCACAGATTACAGCAGTCTCATAATTCACCTTGGACAATGGATGGGTATCTCTGGCAGAGTTTTAAATTGATTTTGATTTAACTGGTAAAAATAATGTTAATTCCAGTGACTGTAGTTCAAAAGATCCACAATATTGTATATGAAGTATGAATTTCTGAATGAAGGAGTAGTAATTCCTCAGACTTTATAGGGAAAACTACAGAAATCTTGGTTGTTGGCAAAAATGGAAATAGTTATAAGTCTAACAAACAAACTTCATCTCTTAACATAATAGTCAAGGCAGAAGTAAAGAATTTTGGTTTAATCATGGAATCTGATCTAAATTTTAAATCACATATTTAACCATATTACTAGGACTACTTTTTCATTTAAGGAACAAAGTCAGATCTCTCATTTTACACATTGCACAATGCTGAGAAATTCATTCACACTTTTGTTTTTAGCCGATAATATTACTTACTGTAATGCACTCCTAACAGGGCTTTCTAAGAAAATAAATCAATCGGTTGCAGTTAGTTCAGAATGCAGCAGCAAGAATCTTAACTGGAAAAAGAAAAGTTGGCCATACCTCACCAGCTTTAACATAGCTATACTGGTTATCTGTGTCCTATAGAATGTATTTAAAAATACTACTGGTATATAAAGTTTTAAGTAGTCTTGCTCCTGATGCCTGGTCCCTTATATTCCTAGTTGTAATCTTAGATCTTCCAATAGTGGTTTGCTTCTTACTACAAGAACTAATTATAAAATACTAGCTGTGTAAGCCTGTGCTGTAACAAGCCCAGGGTCCTAGAAATTATTGAATTCGTCATAAAAAAAACTGAAATGTAGAGATGTCAGGTAACTGAAAGGAACTACTCTAGGCATCACTCTCCTAGGAGGATTCGTTTTGCTAACGTGCTCGCCTCATTTGTGCATTAGTGGTGGGAGGACAAGTAAAAGGAATACTGTTTTGCCTATGTTAGCGGCTAAGCAACTTTGTCTTTCTTGTGAGGTTTTGTTTTGCTGATGTGCTGGCCTCACCTGTGTTATTAGTGGCTAAGCGGGTTTTCTGTGGCAGATGCTGAAGCCGCACCCAAAAAGAGAGTGTCAGGAGGAAGGAGTGGACAAAGCCAGAGGAAGAGTGAAGGCAGATGGACTGGTGGCAAGGAAAGGAATGGACTGTATATTACGGTTTTGGTAATGTGCGCACAAACTGTAAATAAACATGAGTGTTGAGTGAACCTGTGTCCTGCCTGTTTGTGTCAGGGGGGATAGGGTGGCAATACACCACCTAGTGGCTCACACTTTAAATTGGTTAAATGACCACTCCTAATTGTACTCTGCAGGTGCCATGAGTACAAGTCTCTAATTATTAAATTAATGCTTATGAAAATAATAACCCATGTTAATTTTCTACTTCATGGACAACAAAGTTGTTGAATTAGGTACTCTCATTTAATGATTACAAGGGGGCTTTGCACCCTGCTCGCTTCGCTCACCAACCCCAGTGTTTGGTTTTCCGGATACACACTTTTAAGATATTTTTTTTTCTTTAAATTGTTGCTATTTCATTAGTTTCACTTTTATTTCAGAACGTCTGTAAAAACAATGTTTGGAATCTTTGGAGTCCCAATATGCTGAATCTTTTAAACGAGGTCAGTGAGGCATGTGTTTAATGACTTTGTACCATAATTCAGGATAGGTTTCTCTGTTTAGAATTTTAAACACAGACAAAACAATCTACAGTACATCATCAGCAGTTAATTTTTTTTGCAAAGTAACCAATAAATGCATGGGAGGTAAACCACGTTTTTGAAATTCTGACTAAAACTTCAAAGCCTTACAATATTTACATACTTCAATAAAATACATATTCAATCTCAAATTGCCTTTCCATTATTTCTCTGAATAATTTCTATTTTTTTGCGTTAATGCAATGTTTACTTTGTTTTGACACTATCGTTTTTTTTCTGCTTTCATATTCTGTACCTTGCTCTGCATGTGTTTCGCGCCTACATTTTTTTTTTTTTTTTTTTTGGAGTCTTTTGAATTCCAGTTTTCATTATCTCTAACCTGCTCTGCATGTATTAGGCCCCATTGCTTTTTAACCTCTTTATGACATTTTACTTTGTTTTCTACTCTGTCTTTAATTTCTGACCTCGCTTTGTCCTGCTTTTTAACAATGACACCTGGTTTGTGGTGATTATTTTCCCTTATTCATGTAATAATTTCCATTTGTTTGCGCTACTGCAATCTTTAATTTTTTTTATACTTTCTAATTTTCCTACTTTCATTTTCTTTAGCCCTCTCCATATGTGTATCACGCCAACATTTTTTTTTTCAGCCTTTCAAATTCCACTGCTTTCATAATCTCTAACCTGCTCTGCATGTATATAGCACCAACGTTTGTGAACGTCTTTATGAAGTTCTACTTTGTCTTTTACTCTCTGTCTTTTAATTCTGAGCCCAATTGGACGTGCTTTTTTTTAAATTCCACTTGTTCCGGGCTGATAATTACTTTCCTTATTTTCTGAATTTGCACCTAGATTATTCTTTTTCTCTCCAATGATTTTGAGTCTCTTTTCTCCGCGCTGCTTTCTTCTTCGCTTAGTCGTCGACATTTCATTTATAACGTATTGTCCTTGTACGCTTTATATGTGCTGAGAGCACAGGATCTGTGTGCGCTACGTGCCTTTTTCTTTGGTCTTTCTCGCAAATCTCTTTATAAGCTTCAACTGGTCCAGAATTCAGCTGCCCACATCATTACTAGAACCCCGTCTATTCACCATATCACTCCCGTTTTGCAGCAGCTTCATTGGCTTCCAGTTCAGTTCCGAATTCACTTCAAAATTCTACTAACTTTTATGGCTATCCACAACTTTGCCCCTCCATATCTGTCTGACCTCCTCCATGTTGACATTCCCTCCCGTGCCCTTAGATCCTCTTCCTCCATCCACTTGACTGTCCCCTTCGTTAGTCTTACAACCATGGCAAGCAGAGTATTGAGTTGCTCTGCTCCCCAGCTTTGGAGCTCACTACGACCTGAGCTTAGAAATATTGAATCATTTTCACTTTTCAAATCTAAACTTAAAACTCATTTGATTAAGACTGCTTTTTCTCTTTGATTACAATTGTTCTGTCCGATTTTAACTTTTGCATTTTACTTTTGTTTATAATCTGTGTTTTGTCTATTGTTCGGTGTCCTTGAGTGTTTAGAAAGGCACCTACAAATAAATAAAACATTATTATTTATATATACTAGGGGGCTTTGCCCCCTGCTCGCTTCACTCACCCAACCCCATGTTTGTTTTACCGGATATACAATTTAAAGAGATTGTTATTTTCATGGGAATAGCTACATATGAATTATTTTCACTTTTACTTTAAAAACTTTTGTAAAAACAATACTTGTCCTTTTTTTCCGGCCCCAGGCATGGTTACATCTCTTTCTCGCAGGACGTATAATGCTGCCCGCGTTGTAAAGGGGTGGCAGCTGCTGTCGCGCTGCGCTGCCCATGAATCATTTTAAAACCTGTACAGTCGCTGCCCTTTTTGCCACTTTGTGTCTCTGCTGCTCACATTGTAAAGGGGGGAGGGGTTAAGGTGGCTGAACGCACGCAAGGAGGAGAAGTGGTCGGATCATCTGCTGCAAGCTGCTTTTTTTTTTGCTTGTTGCTTGTCATTGTTTTAAGAGCTGGGGGCAAGTTAAGGTGTTTCTCACCGGTAATCAGATATAAAATTTTAAAAGCTTTTTTTTTCTTTGGAATTGTTTCAATTTCATTATTTGCACTTTTACTTCAAAAGCTTCATTAAAAATAATATTTGGAATTACCTTTTCTTCAAGATCGTATTGAATTTTGATTCCGTTTTTGGAGACACATTATGACAATGAAACATATAACTGCCCGTGAGTGAATATTGTTTCCGTTTCTCTAATAAATAATCCGACTTTTTCTAATGTTTGTCCGTGATTTGTTAATTGTCATAGCAAAATCTATTCTCACAGGAAACTGTAAACATTTTAAGACAAATGGCATATCAAGATCTCCTTTGGTGTCTAATGTTATATATACACACACACATTACACCTAAATTGCGTTTTCTTTGAAATTAAACTTGTCGTTGCTTTAACTGTTGCGGGACCACAGATTCCCATAGCGCATGGTTCATTATTGTGTAAATCTATGTTTTGTGCATTGAATGAAGCGAAGGCGAAAAAACTTTGTTTTCTGCTCTTTGCCTTTTATTTCTGACCTCACTTTGTCCTGCTATTTTTTCCAATTACACCTGGTCCTGATGATCAAATTCCTTTTGTTTGCGCTAATGCAATTTTTCCTTTCCAGGATTTTTTTTTTTTTATAACAGAGAGAGAGAGAGAGAGAGAGAGAGAGAGAGAGAGAGAGAGAGAGAGAGACAGATATATATATCTTTATATCCCTATCTATAACATAATGCAGAAAAAAATGGAATACAGCATTTTAACAGGAAAACTGTGAACTTCAACACTAAGTAAATGAAGGACTAATATTAATGTGTGGTGAAAATGTACCTTATTTTCAGTTCTCAGGATGATGAATTCTGGTGAAGTTTGATGCTTTGAAGCAACTAGAATTATTTAGCAGATACATTCTTAATCCCAAATTCATTAATATCATTCTGCATATCAGTAAAGGAGAGCAGCCTTTCAAACTGCATATTTTTTATACTAGAAAAGCAGCTAAATAATTGTGCTTTGCTTGGAAGAGTTCCAGCACTAAGTATCAGTGCTGGTTCAACTGATACCAGTGTATACGCAGGACTCAGATATTTCCTGTGGAGCAGGAGTGTATCTTACAAATATCAGGACGTCTTCTGCAGAATATATTACATCAAAGAACTTTTCATAGCAACTGCATTTCTGCATGACTTGAAGAAACAGGGGAATAAAAGAATAAATAAAACACATACAAACACACAAAGATGGCAGTTTGTACTGCATGTTTTTTATAATAAAAAAATAAAATCTCTGAAAATGAACTGCTGTAATATAGTTCTAAATGTAATATTATACTGTTAAAACTATACCTATAAATAGTACTGCTTCTACTCATCTTCATCAGGTAGTGACCACCTTTTGCCAATATGTTTTACTCACTTCCAGTCCATGGCAAATCACAAATATTCTATAGTGTAAAACATTTTAGAAGAAGCCGTCAATAAGTTAACATGAAGCTTTTTATAAGGTTGTCCTGCATCTTTTCCCCCCCATGGTCATATCTATTCTATAGACAGACAATTTATCTGCATGAAAAATGTACACTACGTGCATTGAAGGATTCCTGATATATAATGATTGACTGGAGTGGGGTGGTCACGGGAGATGCAAGTTGCATGAAGGCAAACATCACTTTCTATTTTTAATTTAGCACAATAAGAAACAGCATTATCCTATGAACTCTATTCCTAGTATACATATGAAACTGCAGAATTCACACATGTTACTGCCACTCACATGATTTCAAGTTGAAAGATTAAACATGGCCTCAGAATACCCAATATTTGTGAATATTTTTTTGTAAACATGAAAATAAAGAAATGTAATATCGTAGCAGTACAATTTTTGAAATAAATTAGTATTTACAGTCAAGCATTAGAATTGTAAACCAAATGAAACTTAATGTAACCAAAACAAGAATTATTTAAAAACACTGTAAAACAGAAAAAAGAAAAACCCAAACACAATAGAAACCATATAGTGTTAATTGACTAATGCTCATTCATTCTAAGAGAGTCTGAACTTAATGACAGAAGTTAAAAAAAACACCATATACATAACCCTTTAGAAGGCACACTATAGTGTAATAATAATAATATTAACCTTTGACTTTTTCACAGGCGAGATATTTTCTGGTTCATGCACTTCAGTCTCATTCTCATGATCTGTCCGTAGTCTCAATCCTTTTGAGTGCGCAGAGCCCCTGAAGCTCCTGGTATATTCAGTTTCATGGATCATTGGAGTTACTCTAAATGGAGACTCAGTCCTTTTTGCAATTAACTAAAATGTGAAAAAATTAGTGGAGTTAAATAATGTTTCAAATTTACATTGTTTTCCTGTGGAAGGAAAAGGCAATGGCATTTTTCAATCTGGTAAGACACATTTTTCACAAGGTCCATGAAACACAAGTATATGCTTCCATGCAAACTAACGAGAATTCTGCACAGAGCATTTTAGAAGAAAAATAGCTCAGCAAAGTAAGTGCAAGTTCATATAATGACAAAATGCAATATATTGCATTATTTCAGTAATTCAAAATTAGGGCTGGGTGATATGGCAAATAAATTTATGGAAGGTTCATGATTTTCACTTTCAACTATTCTTGATGGAAGAAGAAAAAAAAAAAAACACAGAATTAGGTCCTCCTCAGTTTGTAAATTGAAAGTACAACTGTATCCTTCCTTGAATTACAAAAATATGTATATTTCTATTGTCAAAGGGAAAATGTAGAAAATAAACTTTTCTGTGCAGACTTTTCAGTACTTTATTTCCATATTCATAGCCATGTTTCTTCTTCATTGTGGCCTCTATATTCTTTCCATATCATTTTCAGGGACCTTTCCTTCCTCTGCACTTTTTTTTTGCTGCCCTCAATGCTCTTTTCTACAACTAAGACACACCTTTTGCTATACCACAGGTGACTTTTTTTTCTTCTTCATACAATTTAGCATGTAAAACACACCAGCCAGCTTCTCCCTCTATTGTAACTATAGGTCTTCAGTGTGCCTGCCTGTAGAGGAATCCCTCCCTACTAGTGCAAGCTGATAGCCCTCCAGTCACCAGTTATAGACAGCCTGCTTGTTCTTCTAACCCACCATGGCTTAGGTACCATTGCAGAGTAAGAAGGCATGATGGGCAACTCTGAAATAATGCCACAGTGAGAAATTACTGGGCAGCAATCAAGCAGGTTTATTTCGATCAACAAAACAATTAAAGAAACAATAGTGCAACCAGTTAATGTTTACAAATCTCCCATTTTATTTAAGCACCTTACACTTTCAGCCTCTTCTTTAAAAAATAATGTGGGGGTATCATTTGTTAATATAGCTCAAATGTTCAACTCTACTAAAATAATAAATTTTTATGTTTGAATATTGCCAAAAACATGAATTCAAATTAAACAAATTAATCAGGAAAAACAAAAAACACCCAACCTAACTCAAACAATGGCTACACGAAAAATGAACCTTCCAGGAACTTCAGTGCTTTTAGACGACCATTTCAAGAAAGGCATCATCTATTGAACAATATCCATTTCACAATAACAGGTATGCTTTATATAAAAATATTAAAGAACTTATTTGTCAAAAAGCCATCACTGGCGTCAGTCCCATAACCTCTTTGGTGGTGTGATAAAGCATAACAAGAAATCTCACTGTACTGATATATAAAAAAAAAGCCAAATGAAGAGTTTATTGTTCAAAACTCACAATACTGGAGACTGTTATAAAACAGCCAGCAATCAGAAAACCTGTACCTTTTGACTTTATAACTCTGGACTCAATAATCCCATTTTAAATACTGTGTACAAAAATTGTGTGTATTTTAAATGACTGCTATAGATTGATTTTAAATTTTGTATCTTTGCTGACCTGGACCTCAAATCTTTTAGAACCTTCACTTTATAACACCAACACCGGCAGATGACATGTCAGATTCACTTTCAGATGAAAGTAATTTTTTTAAAGTAATTTTTTTTATGTCTTTTGGAAATCAATTTCCCAGAGTCTGGAGAAAGAGTGGAGAGGCACAGAATCCGAGTTGCTTGACGCCTAGTGTGAAGTTTCCACAGTCAGTGATGATTTGGGGAGCCATGTCATCTGCTGGTGTTGATCCACTGTGGTTTATCAAGTCCAAAGTCAGTGCAGCCGTCTACCAGGAAATTTTAGAGCCCTTCATGCTTCCCTCTGTTGACAAGCTTAATGGAGATGCCGATTTCATTTTCTAGCAGGACTTGGCACCTGCCCACACTGCCAAAAGTACCAATACCTGGTTTAATGACCATGGTATCACTGTGCTTGATTAGCCAGCAAACTCGCCTGACCTAAACCCCATAAAGAATATATGGGGTATTGTCAAGAGGAAGATGAGACACCAGACCCCAACAATGCAGACAAGTTGAAGGCTGCTATCAAAGCATCCTGGGCTGCCATAACACCTCAGCAGTGCCACAGGCTGATCGCCTTGTGCGTAATGAATCTACATGATATATGAGTTTCACTTTTCGAATTGAATTACTGAAATAAATTAACTTTCAATGATATTCTAATTTATTATACTACGAGAGAATGGAAAAAAGAAAAAAGGGGCCAAGGTTACTTAGAAAGGGTCACTTAATTTGACATTGGCCTGAGTCTCACCATATAACTAAAATGTTTTTTTAAGATTTTTTAAAAAAAAAAAAAAAGGTCACTTTTCAAAATATATGGGGAAAAAAGGTTATTACTGTCAAAGTAAAATTCTTGCTTGACATGCTCCAGTCAACATGCATCACATCACCGGTCTCCAGTGCCATAATTAGTGTATACAACTTTTTTAAGCTAGCATCACATTACATGACTTTTTGACAGATGGTATGTCAAATGTGATAACTACTAATCTTACTGTCCAAGGATTTTAAATTTCAAAACTAGAAATCACAGTAGACTGCAAAATACTCACTTTGTTTTCTGACTACCAGACAGACAAGCCTGTTTTTTTTGCAAGTTCCAAAACATTTACTTGCCAGTAGTTACACTGCATGCATTGCACTTCAAGGTGAGCGTTCATCGGTTGTCAGCTCTCAGATACACACACCCCACTTAATGACTTAAGATAAAAATCACATATTTTATCAAGGTATACCATAGACTGGTGAGGCCGAGTATCCAGGGATGTCAAACTACAGAACTGACAGTCACAAAAGTGTGCTGCAACAAAGAATGTAGATGAGGTGTGCGTTGGAAAAATTTTGTAGTGCGGCATGGCCTTTAAGTTAACAACACACAACAAAGCTAAGCCTGATCCATTATTATTTAGTCTGGAAATTTTGATGAAAATAATGTGAACCCTCTTGGGGGAGGTAGATACTAAATGTAGTCTTTAATTAAATGGCCGAAGAAAATTGGCTCTTAGAATTGGGCAATACCCAGTTTATTTTATAGGCTGAGAATAATACAGTCTATCAGTCTTAATGTCTTCTAGATGTCTTTACCAACATGTAAGTCAAGTCCTTTAAGTAGTAGATCTTGTGTGTGTGTGTGTGTGTGTGTATATTATATATATATATAAATAATTTATGGTCTTCATTTGTCTTATAGGGAAGCGATGGGGTTTACTTTTAAATACACAATGAAATGCTAAGTCTGGGGGAAAAAAACAAAAAATTGAATAAAGAATTATCAAAGAGAAATAGACTCTAGACTCTGCTGCAAGTTTGGAATAGAAATATCCTAGCATTTTCATATACTTGTTAAGGTGTTCTGAAAATCAACTTGCAAAATAGACTGAGAAGAGACTTTTTATACAAATTTAAGAATGCAAATGGCATGCATTCATGCAAGCAATAAATAAATTGAAAATTATAAAGAGCAAAATATATGGATCAAATCTGTATTTTATAAAGTGGACCTGAATGCACATCTAATGAAACTTTCAGTCTTTCAAGTCACTCAACAGTGGTGTTATTCAACTCTCCCCAAATAATTCTTCATATAAGCTGTTAATACTAAAGTACAATTTCACACAAAGAATACCTGCTTTTATGATAAATGTTATAAAACCTACTATCCCCAACCATCCTCACATGTATAATTAAGAGTGCATTTCAGATTGTGGTGCAATTGTTCAACTGACTAATTTCTCCCAATATAATTAATCATGAGTATGTGCATGAATGTGCCCTTCAGTTAGTGGGGTGAAAAATCAAGATTACAGCCATGTTGCACCAACTCATTATCTGCAATAATGTACATCTTTTCAGATTTTCCACTTTACAATTTACTAGCATCCCTATGCCACTCTCCCTCTATTTTATCAACATAACCAAAATCGAAAAACAGACATACGATGCAGTTCATGCTTTCTAGAGTACCCCTTTTGCACTTTGCAAAAAATCTGAACCACCATCAGAGGATAGGTAATGTCACTTATCTTAAATAAAGATAAATGAATACTCACTAATTTCATGATAGAGCACAGTGCTTATCTTCCTGTTTTAGTAAGGCAATTGAAAAGCTCACTATTGCTAATAAAAGGGATATGGTTCATGGAAGTATGAAAAATTATTCTAAATGTTTGGGGGTCTGGAAGAGGATAATGGCTGTAGATCCTGGGATATCATGCTGAAATACTGCACACATTAAGATTACCCAAACTGCAGCTCAGTATCTTTCGACCGCTGCAATAGCAAAGCAAGAAGTAAACATGCAGAATTGTTTAAAATGGATGCAGAGGCCCCCAAAGGATTAATTTTGCGTTTTGAAGGAGACACCAAACAATAGCTAAATCTTAGACAATATCACACTTAGTGACACGAGAGATGCTGGTTGCTGTATGAGGATGTTTTTGTCCATTCTGTCTTATTGCTGCATAACTACGGTATATTGCATCCTGTGGCTCATAGCAGAAGGTCATGCAATAGTGAAGAGAATCGGAACCTTCAAACCTGATAAATACCCAGGAAGGAGTGGCTTGCTTTCTGCAAATACATGACTGACCAATAGGATCAACAGGGCCAATAGAGCACTGACAGTAGTACAGGTGTTAATGTAAGTGGAATCAAGTTCTTGAATTAAGGTCTGAACATACATATTAATTTGCAAGAGCCGCAGCAGTTCCATTCTCAATAATGGTCATGCTTACTTTCTGCTGAACAAATGAGAGAGACTGAAGGTATAAGCAATCAAAACGTGATATTATATAGTACTATACAGCCTGAGATATAGTGTTAAGGATGAAAAGCCTGAGAATGTGGGTATATTTGCTGGTGTGGATTGAGAGGATTAATTTGAAGCAAGGTTATTATAGTTTATTTCGATATTTTTTCTGACCGTACTTGAAAATTCAGTTTAGTTTTAGTTTTCCTTCATCATTTATTTTTAGTTTTAGTTTAGTTTTCATTTCATAAAGACATTTCTATTTTATTTTTATATCTATAGGTTTCAGTTTTAGTTTTAGTAATTGTGGCATGGAGCTCCTACGGAGTTTAGTTTTGTGTCACAATCAGACAGAACTATACACTTAACAGATTTGAATAAGAGTTTAATTTTAGTGGAAGCTTACTACACTACATGGTTTACTATCTGTTTTTGTCTGATTAAGAACAAGCATAATCAAAACCAGGTACTGAATATGAACAATTTTACACAATTTTATAATTTCTTAAATATTTTCTCATGAAAATCACCGGGGTTTAGGAAGGACAGAACTTTTAGACATGAATCAGTGTACAGACCCCACCTCGCTGTATTGAGGGAAACAAAGAAAAACAAACATGTAGTGTGAGGTTATGGGCAGTGAGACTTGAATAGCCCAACATAAAGGACAGTAAACCCATAATGAGCAGAGCAAGAGCAGGTAATAGGAGTACAGACTGGCATATAACAACAGAGACAGCATCTGAGATTAAGAACAATATAGGAAAAATCCCTGGTATGCAATATGTATAATAAGGCTGATGGTAAGAACACAAAGAATATGATTGATAACTATCTATTTTGAGACAGAGAGAAACACTGAAAAAAGGGAGGCAAATATTTTAAAATATAATTCTGCTAATGGATTACTTTCATAATATCAGATTTCTCCTGTGTGAAGTGGCAGGTGAATTGCTGCCAACAAAAAGCAGTCACCTGAGAAATAAACTGAAATGTTACTCACTTGTTATTTTTCTGTCCATATGGTAAAGGTTTTGTTCACCATCACATTCTGATTTCAGCCGTTTGAATTACATCTTGATATACAACAAGCGCAAAGAAAGTTGGCACGTAAATCGCTTTTTATTCCACACACTTTACGCGCCTGCATTCAGCTTGCTCTGTCACCACAAATGCTATGTGATCACCCACCCTCCATCACCAGCCGCTGTTCACTGGATGAATATGTGTGGGTGGCTCGTGGTGGATGACTTTGTTTTACAGTTAAAACTTATAAGGGTTCAAGACTAACAGCAAGAATATTCATTCAAAAACTAAAAATAATTTAGTAAATTATTTTATTTCAGTTAGTCTTTCCAGCTACTTTATTGTTTGCAAGCGGCAGAGACGCAATGTTGTTGGCGCATAGCGCGGGCAGGGGGGTTGGCGAGCAAAGCCCCCTAGTTGAAAAGAAAGGAAAAACTTCTGACATGGAGAAGATAAAAATAGTTGTCAGTCGCAGTGGGCCATTACACAAACAACAATATGCCACTATAAATGAGCCCCAGTAGCATTTGACATACTTCTGCCAAATTATTCATTGCTGAAAGTACATAATGATAATGAGTCAGAGAGAGGAAGCATTATTTATAATGACACTGTTTTGCTTTCACTCTCTCCTTTGCTGTTACCTTCAGTTGGTCAAGAGTGCATCCCATACATACACACCTTGTTAATCGGCGGATTTATTCGTTGGGCTTCTTTTGAAATTAGTCTAGCACACCACAATATAGAATAGCACCACAATATACTGTAGAACACATAGGCCAGTGGTGGCGAACCTATGGCACGCATGCCAAAGGGGGCACTCAGAGCCCTCTCAGTGGGCACGCGCGCCGTCGCCCGAGCACAGAGTTCGTGTCTATAAAGCCAGAGGAATGCGGGGCCGGGCTGCTCCCCCTCACCGCTCCCCCTCTTCACGCAGCGGAGGACTTTTCTCACATCCCCCGCCCCTCTGCCCAGCAGCCCAATGGGAGCGCGTCCTTCCTCTCCTGTCTGGGGTAAGGCGGGCGGCACACATGCTGCTTGAGGGTGCGGCGCGGACTGCAGCCTTTTGAGTCTGTGATTCCCATGGTGGGGTTGGAGGGGATGTGGTATAGCGGGTCCACAGCTCAAAATTAAGAAAGGCCAGTTTTAACAGATAATTGCTGCACTCGCGGCTTAAAGGGGATTATGGTAGAGTGGCGGAGCGGTTTCCGGGAGCTTTGTGATGCGGGCAGTCCTTGCTTAAACGCACAGGTGAGGAGTCAACTGCATCTGTAATTGATTGCTGGGAGTTGCTAATCGCCACACCTGATCCACGATCCCGTAATATATAATGGAAGCTTTGGGGGCGGAGCTTAATAGGGAAGACCTGCGTGAAACACTTGAGAGGATCGAAGGGATGACAAAGGACAGCACAGTTAGTTATGAAAATTAAATCCTTAAAGTGTGGAATTCTCTGCCAAATAATCTTAAGTCAATGAAGGCACTTGAGATTGCTTTCCTTACTTTGTTTGGAACATCTTATGCTTGTGCGCAGCTGTTTTCAGCTTTGAATTAAATCAAATCTGACACCAGAAACAGACTAACAGATGACCTGAGTGCTGCATGTGTTGCTCTCAAGCTTACAAAGTATGAGCCAAGGTTAGACAAATTATCAGCATGCATACAACAGCAAAAAGCACATTAATTGTTCAAAAGCATACCAAATGCAAACTTTTACCTTTCAACAAAAAGTTGTTTGTATCATTGAAAGCTCCGCTATTATGTTTTTCTTTTAAGACAAAAGATGTTAATGTATGAGTGGCTTTTCTAAACTAAAAGCTCAGTAGAGAGACAGACAGAGCATCAGTATTGGCAGTTCAGTCCAATTTATCATCCAGCTGCACTCCCAGGTATTTATAGATCTGTACCCTCTGCACACACTCACCTCTGATGATCACGGGGTCCATGAGGGGCCTGGGCCTCCTAAAATCCACCACCAGCTCCTTGGTTATGCTGGTGTTCAGTTTTAGGTGGTATTCAGGTTAAATTGCCATGTTGGCACATAGGGATTAATAAGTGGGTTTTGGATTGCAGTTTGGGCACTTGGTTTCTAAATGGTTCGCCATCACTGACATAGGCCATCAAAAAGTTATAGAACATGTAAAAGTTGTCAATTGCCACATTAAATGAACACAGTCTCCTAAAAAAAAAAAATAAGTTTGCTCTGCCCTTTCTTAAATAGTTGGTCTATGTTACAAGATAAGCCCAGCCTGTTATTGATGTTGACCTCCTATGTACTTGTGGTAGTGCACTACTACTCCCTCAGTAGTAACAAGACATGGTGACTCTTGCTTCACCAAATTCAAAAACCAGTTACTTGGTAGTGTTGTGTGAGATGTATTCGTCTACCATAATATCATAAATGTTGTTTTAACGATGTATCAGCTGACATCATCAAGTATGTGACTCACTTGGCAAAAAACAATCAAAAACTCTGAGAGGGCATGCATTCACTGCCTCGTGTATCTAGTGCTCAGAGGACAATTTATAAGTGTGTAGTGAAGTGAAAAGTGGAGAAATCATGCAAAGGAAATATGCACAGGGCTTCTTCCTAAAACACCAACCCCCGATTCTACCAGCCTGTGAAGTTTAAACCTCTGTGGTTCAAGGAGAGAGCAAAAGCAATTGAACACAAGACAAGAGAAAATACTAAAATTGCTGTTATCCATTCAGGAGCTCAGTAACACAAGGAAATTGAAAGTTAATGATTAATTTGTATATTTTAATGAGTGGTCCAACAGAAAAGACAGTGACATGGTTCCATGCGTTTGAGAAGTGCCTGCTATGAGATCTTTCTGTCATTTTGGCAGTTGCATCACTGTATGTCATAATAATGGAGAGTCTATATAAGCATTGTGGACTATGCATATACCTGTAAAAGGATTTTGTTCATAGGCACCAGCAACTGACCAACAAAACAGACTTCACATAGTTTTTTTTTTCCCCAAAAAGAACAAACAAAACTTTCTTTATTGTTTTTCCCCTCTTTTCCTCCTCCCAGGCTCCGTTTAAGCACCCTATAGTGCTTCAGTCCAGTTCCACTATATACCAACCACCCATTGCTGTTAATCCCTACTATCATCTATATAAAGAACTATAAAGATACTTTCAACCTTTAATCCACAGCAAGATTCCCCAATATATTTAGAAAATAACATTCCCTGCCTAAAATGAAGGTCAGGCTAGACTACTTGAACCTTCCAACTCTGCTGAAGAGGTTTATTCTGCCATTTTCTTGACAGCAGGTCATTCTATTTTGTCTAGTTTTGTCAAAAGTCCAGTATTTAAGGAGAACAAAAGATCTATCCTGATCTGGTCACAGACACACACTGCTCTATCGTGTCCTGGTTCTGGAAGAACAGCAAGCTTCCTTGTTCAATATTCACAATATATGATCTGGGTGGTGGTGTGCTTCCTTGGACAGTTCGTTCCAGTTGTTTGTGCTGTTCTGATCCAAACCTTCTATCCAAGGTCTAGAATGGGTAGATCTTTCACTTTATATCTTATATGTTTTTTGCCATTTTGCTTTGCACCCTCCCCCTCCATAACCTACCTTCTATGGGGGAGGAGTGAAAGCTTTAGATTTGGCATTGAAAACATCAATATCTCAATGATGGGCATGTGTGTGTCACAGTTTCTTGAGGATGGTCTATAGCTAAAACGGCAGGATGGAAAAATACCAAATGCAAAATTTAAGCCTGTTATGAGATGACGATGTATCGATTAGTTTTTGAGCCAAATCATGCAAGAGAAAGATGCAGAGTAGAAGAACCCTCAAATAATAAGTCTGCAATGATGAATTCTTCTTGTCAATTGCTATTGAAATGACCTACTTTATAATCAAATGTTATAGAATAGTTTGGGTAACTTGGTTCCTACGGCACAAAGCCTACTGGTGTTTCCTTTTACCTTGTGTCTTTTCTTTGAAAGGTTTTAAGAGGTGTCCATTCTGACCCGAGTGTTGAAGGAGAAACAGGAATGATTGACCTTGTTGACCTGTAGGCCAACCAAACTTTCTTAGGATTTTTTGCTTTTATCTAATATTTGCTTTACTGTACATACTGCTATCTCAACTCCATTGCTGTGAGGGTAGTGGGGGCAACTTGTGACATGGCTAAAATAACATTCCTCAGCAAACACTGCAAACTCTGATGAAGCAACTATGGACGCTTATCAGTCACTAGTATCTCCAGGACACAAAGTTTGGCAAATATGACCTTAATTCACTCAATTGTCATGGAAGTTGTCAGCATTAGTAGGTTTGCAACTTCAGTATATCTTGAGTAATTGTCTACAATGACAGTGGATCACCCAAATTGATATCTGCTCTTTCTGGCCAATACACCAACAGGTAGCCTTTCTAAGTGTATCTACTTAGCTGTCTGCTTTTCCAGAAGTGTTTATAATTTTGTATTTGAAACTTAACAGTCTCAGGCAGAATCTAAGAATTCTTGGGGGGATATTTTTTTTTTTAAAGGTCTGGAGTCTGGCAATGAAATCATTGGTTTATGGTCTACACACAAGGTGAAGTTCAGCCCAAGCAGATACACACTTAGTCGCTTATGGGGCCATGTCACTGCCTTAATTGCTCATGAGACCATGTTACTGCCAGAACTTCTTTCTCAATCTTGGAATATTTCAGTTAGTTTTAAACTCCTAGATATGTACACACACTACTGGTCTTCATTAACCACCAGTTTGTTGCTGCATCAATACTCCACCCAGGCTATAAAGGGATGCATCAGTGAAAACAAAAGTCTTTTAAGGCTATATTAAGCCAAGTCACATCTAGTTTAGAAAATACCACAACACCTGATAATTGTGCCAGTGTGTCATCTATTGCAAGCAGTACATATCTTTTATGTTTTACATTTTCATTGAGCCTAGTAAAATCAACAAAAATTCAGATTTTACCATTGGGTTTTGGCACCACCACCACCCAAATTACTCCCAAGACCTCTATTCACTTCAGTTCTGCCTTTATCTTATCTAGGACTGACAATAAGACATGTCAGGGAGTTGACAGCATGTAAGGAGCTGCTCCTTCTGTTAATCTTATCTTATAAGATCCCTGAAGTTTGAAAGACCTTGGGAAATATTATTTAAAATTATTTCTCAATTTCCTGAATGAAGCATACTGGACATTAAAATTGGAGATTCTGAATGGCCAGAAGACGTAAAAGTAACACAACAAGTTAGTTACCACACAAACTTCTTCCTGTGTTTTGAACCATCCTTTTTGCAAACAAGCCTTAAAGGTTCGCATAACATTTAATAGCCAATTATTGGGACTGGTAATTATTTTCTTTGGTTTCTCAAGTTTGTCCTTTCTAGTTTCGGAGTACATAGATGCTGGAAAAGCACTAATGACGGCTCTTGTATCTAATTTGAAGCTGGTTGCTTTTTGATTTAGCAGAATTTTCAGTTTCCAGACACGACCTTCACTATGAGTTTGTATTGCTCCCATAAAAGAACTCTCTTCCATTGCTGCTGTCTAGTATTGCTTGCACTCTTTGCACTATCCTGCACCACAGCAAAATGTCCCTTTTTCACATTTCCTACATTCAGCCTCTCTGGCTGAGCATTGTTTCTATAAGTGCAGAGGGTTTTTCTCCAAATCTCTTGAAGCTGTCTGTGCATGTCAGTTTATGCACTATGAGAGTTTTCAGTGTACACTCCTCTAATTTACACAAGTCTGTTTTTTGTTGAAAGATTTCCTCGTCGATACTGTGTTAATATTTGCTTCTTTCATTTCACCATTTTCACGTCCGATCAGCGATTGCCGTTTAATTTCTTAATTTTGTCTGACCTGGGTTACCATCTTGGCCAGCGTTAAATCTGGATATAGCTTGCATCTGTGATGCCCAGTACTATACTATATGACTATTATTTCTTCAAGAAGGCTGCCAAATCTGCAGTGTTTCGCAAGTTTGTAGTGAACTTCATATACATACCTCGTCATTTGATACTGGGTTCTTCCCAGATTCTCTAAAGACTGCAGTAGTTAAACCCCTACTCAAGAAAACTAATCTTGATGCTTCTGTCTTTAACAATTTTAAACCTATTTCTAATCTGCATTTAAGTCAAATTCTTAAAAAAGCAGTTTTAATCAGTTAAATAATTACTTGAATAAACACATTTTTGATAAGTTTCAATCAGGTTTTTGACCAAATTAAGGAAGCACAGAAACTGTACTGGTTCAAGTAATGACTAGCGGGTAAATGCTGATGCAGGCAATACATCAGTTCTCATTCTTTTAGACTTAAGCACAGCATTGAACATCATACACCATAGCATTCTTATTAAAAGTCTTAGCCAATGGGTGGGTCTATCTGGTAATGTTCTAAACTGGACTCAGTCTTATTTAATACATAGGAAATTTTTTGTTAGTTATGAAGATTCTACCTCAAGAATCTATATCTATATATATCTATATCTATATATCTATATATCTATATATCTATATCTCTATCTATATATCTATATCTCTATATATCTATCTATATATCTATCTATATATCTATATATATATATATATATCTATATATATATATATATATATATATATATATCTATATATATATATATATATATATATATATATATATATATATATATACATATACTATAAAATACCACTTGGAGAAGTAGTGTGTTAAAGAAGCAATGAAAAGAAAAGGAAACATTTTGAAAATATATATATATATATATATATATATATATATATATATATATATATATATATATATATATATATATATATATATACATATACATACACACACACATATATAAACATATATATACATATACATACATATACATACATATACATACATATCTACATATATACACACACAGCTATTTCATATCAGTGCAATACGCTGCTTGTTAAAACTCCCGCTCTTACGTGCAAGTCTGCGTGGATATTATGAACTATCGTATTTGTTCAAGTTCTATTTAAATTTTAAATAGAAGGAATTTTTATTTAGTCGACAGAAATATCTTTGGTAGGAATGGTAAAAACAGACAGGAATATTATTCGTGAATAAATCAACTCAAACCTTAAACAACTTATAATATTTTGCTCTCCATAAAAATATATCCTGTCTAAATTATACAAGTTAGAAATAAAGTAAACGTTAAAAGAACAAACATTCAAATTTCTTTACTCTTATGTAATTTTATATAAAAAATAAAGTTAGATTTTAAATATCCCAAAAGATTTTGCTCTCCATAAAAATATATCCTGTCAAAATTATACAAATTCAAATATGAACATGCTGCATAACAAAACCTGGAAATATAAATAAAATGTGTTCCTTTCAGCAATAACAAATCAAATCATTCAGTTGTCTTTGCTCATATGTCATTTTAGAGCTGGACGCCTGGCATCTTTTTGGCAACAAGTTTGTTTATGTTTGGTGTGAGGTTCTGTGTTGTGGAGATTCTCAGGATGGATTGCAGGTGCTCATCAGTGAGGCGACTCCTGTGTGCTGTTTTGTTAGTCTTTATCACTGAGAAGAGCTTCTCACACAGATATGTGCTACCAAACATGCACAAGGTTCGAGCCGCATGTAGACGGACTTTTTGTTCTTCAAAGTCACCAAAGCTCCGTGCAAACTCAGTGCGCTCAGTTTATCAGCAAAGTGCGTTTTTGGGAACACCGTAGTGACGACTTGGTTTAACATTACTTGGCAACAGGGAAAGTGGGGCAAGGTGCATTTGTGTCTCCCATAAAAGCAGCTTCACTTGAAATCACTTTGTGATTGTGCACGGGTAAAAACGTCCGCTGAAGTGTCAGATTCTTATTTAATTATTCTGCTTTCTGTATCTTCTGCATTGCATTCAGGTTACCCTGATGTTTTGTCTCATAGTGCCGTCTTAGATTAAATTCTGTAATTACAGCCACATTAGCTCCACAAATGAGACACACGGGTTCAGTAAACATATACTCAGCCTCCCATCGGTTTTAAAGGCTCTATTTTCAGAATCAACTTTTCTCTCAGCATTGTGTGAGCTAGCTTCGCAATAACTTGCAGCATCATAAGCTAGACTTGATTAACGCGTAAGTGTTCGCAAGGCAGCTGAAGCGCTGCATTATGGGATCTGTAGTTTATTGTGTTACCAGCGCTTCATATACCCGGGCCATTAATAACAATAATACAGTATATAAAATGATCTCGGGGCGGATATAATTACACGCCGGGCGGATGTGGCCCGCCCTTGAGTTTGACACATATGGACTAAATAGAACTTGAAAAGATATATTTTTCAAATGTGATCGCGCAATTCAGATAGAGTTGACGCGCACTACAGCCTGCATGCCTCAATAAGTCATCCTCCCCTCGCTCTTACTTTTTTACCGTTCATCTAATGAATACACTGAGTATGGCTTTACCAAAACAATCATTGATGGCGAATAAAGTATCCATTATTCGAGTATGTAGATCGGGATATATATATACATATATATACCCCGCGTATCTGCGAGAAGTAGTGTGTTAAAAAGCTAGAAAAGAAAAGGGAACATTTTAAAAATAACGTAACATGACTGTCAATATACAGTATTTGTTTTGTGAGTGTTACTGAGTGTTGCTGTCATCAAGGATTTGATTATCATTATTTCTTTCAATCAGGTTCGTATTTGTAGGATGTGTTGTGTTCAAGTTACATTCCGTGTTTGTCAATCGTTGTAAAGATGACAGGTTTCATTCATCGATTCGTTTCTTACTGCATCAATAAACAGCTCGTCTTCTTCTTTATCTGAGACCTGACACACTGCATGCACGGGTTTTTTTTACACTGTCTTCCTTTAGCGGGATTCCAACGTGTGCTTTGTTTCCGCAGTAGCTGGATTTATGAATATGTTTGTATCAGACGCTTCATATTTTTTGCTGCCTTTTCAATTGTGTAATTCGGTTTTTGTTCAGTGCTCTTTGGAACTGTTGCTTTTTATCTGTGCACTGTGTCAGTTCACGTGAGCCGCTCGGTGTACATGCATCGAAGGTTCCCAGCTGTGCTGGTGCCATCTCGTGCTATGTCCATGGCTGTATTTAATGTTACCTTAGTCCTGGCACTTAAAACTTTCTCTCGCAGTTTCGCTGAGTTTGTGCCAAACACCACCCTGACCATCTCATCTTCCTCTCCATAAACACAGTCCTTCACCCGTGAATATTTAGTGGGAGTTTGCTATTGGATTGCCGCTGACGGACGGCCTTATATGGGCAGGCACTAAATTACAAACACCAGCGGCAGCCTGTCTGTGAACTTAATTTAAAGTGTAGGTTTACATCGTGCTTTGTTTCCGAAGTAGCAGAACTCATGAATATGGTTGTATATGTCACTCGCTCGCTTCTTATTGTTTCGCTGCCTTCTCAATTATATAATGCATGTTTTCTTCAGCGCTTTTTGGAGGTCTTCCTGGTTTTCTATGTACTGCGTGATTACGTGGGAGGCGTGATGATGTCACACGAAACTCCGCCCCGGCGTTCCAGCTCATCTCCATTACAGTAAATGGAGAAAACAGCTTCCAGTTATGACCATTATGCGTAGAATTTCGAAATGAAACCTGCCCAACTTTTGTAAGGAAGCTGTAAGGAATGAACCTGCCAAATTTCAGCCTTCCACCCACACGGGAAGTTGGAGAATTAGTGATGAGTGAGTGAGTGAGTGAGTGCTTTGCCTTTTATTAGTATATATATATATAATTCACTAAGGTAAGACACCCATGGAAAGGCAAGACAACCATGGAAAGCACGCCGGAAGGGGCGTGGATTCACTAAGCCGCCGACAAGTGAGATACCTATGGCGCATGCAGCTCCGACCCATGTTGACTGTTAATAGAGGCATGTTTCTCGCGGAGGTGAATCGCCACATGCAGCGTGTAAAACCGTTTGCGAGGGGTATCCCATGAGATCCTTAAAACATTCCTTTACAACTGAGGTTAAAACACAATGAAGTGAGCAGTCTTTAAAAAACGAGTTTTCGGTTACGACGCAAGACCACATGCACCATAGCAAACTGTTTTACATGCTACATACAGCAATTCACATCCGCGACAAACATGCGTCTTGTTAGATGCTCCTGCATTTTGTACACACCCCCCCTCCCACGTCGCTACCACCGTGGTCGGGTGTCTTGGTGGATTATATATTGAAAGGCAGCCAAAAACGCACAGAGCAATGAAAAGTCTACATGAGTCACAGATGCATCTGGACTGTACAAAGACGACAATGACTCGAGTGACAAGTTGGAGGTGGGCACATGAGCAAGCAGTGCAAACTGGACGAGAAATCAGCAGACTAGCATGACGGAGGGAGCGAGTGGACATCCTTCTCTCTCCTCCCGTTCCACCCTATGCTCCAGAGCGCCGCACAGACGATTGTGTGTTGGTTCATTCCGTGCATTGTTACAATTTTGCTTTTATAGCTGATTTTTTACATTACCGATATTTCAGATTTACTACAGCACCCAATGACCCTGACTCTCTGTGCCCTTTGACCCAATGTCTGTCTTGGATAACTGAATGGATGAACAGTAACTTTCTCAAGTTATACAAAGGAAAACAAATGTTACTTCTGAGAAAAATGTAAATAGTGAAGATTTTAAAAATAAACCTGACCTCTTGGCACTCAAAGTCAAGGTGGAAGATAAGAACTTGTGTGATTATGGACTCTGATTTAAACCTTATAATGCACATTAACTAGATTACTAGGTTATATTAAGTGTATTTTTTCACTTAATATTGCAAAAGTTAGACCAATTAGAAAAATTAATTCACACTTAACGTTTTTAGTCAACTAGATTATTGTAAATTTTTCAGACATTGAATTTCTGTTCTGCTTCAAATAGACTGCATATGCTGTTTTTTTTTCTCCTTTCCAATATGGCACCAGAGAGAAGGGACATGTTGTGTGTTGCTCCTCGTAGACTTTGTTTTTGTGTCAATTTTTCTGTTAATGTCACTGTTTGTACTACCTGTTTGCTGTTTTATTACGTACGACCTATGAACATTGGTAAACATCAGAACAGTAAAGGGACCACAAAAATTTGTGTATTTCCGGCGCCGCATCCGAGGGGCAGCCTTTCCAGCAGCTCCGTATATGACTTTATCTTTTTACCTTTTTATCTCTATTTTTCTCTATTTCACTGATCACTTCTACCACTTTCTTTTATGTGGAATTGCTCCCTGGACACTTTTACACATTTTTACTATTTGACATGGATTGTTACACTCCGAGAATCGCCTATTCAAGTAGTCAGCTTAAAGCACTGAGAAGAAATGCTTATGCGGTGTGGTTCCTTATTTACCTGACGAGGTAAGAAGACGATATCGGGGCAGCCGAGCCGGCGCAAAGATAAAAAATAAGATTAAATTGAGACAACTTGAGAGAAAATGGCGTTATAAACCGTCGGTGCCTTCTGTGATCCTGGGAAATGTAAACTCACTACCAAATAAGATCGACGAACTGGCTGTGCTGGTGAAAAATGTCAGAACCTACAGAGAATGCAGCTTGCTGTGTTTTAGTGAAACGTGGCTAACGTCTATCATCCCAGATGCTAACGTGGAGCTACCCGGGTTTAGCACAGTTAGAGCGAACAGAGACGCAAGTACCTGTGGAAAGAAGAAAGGAGGAGGACTCGCTCTCTATGTCAATACAAAGTGGTGCAACTCAGGACATGTAAGCGTTAAAATCTCCACTTGCTGCAGGGACATCGAACTGTTGGCCGTAAGTCTGCGCCCCTATTACTTGCCCAGAGAGTTTGGACACGTGATTGCTGTTATTGTTTACATCCCCTCAAGCGAGCGGAGATGGCGAGTGACATCATCCATTCCGCAGTTGCTAAGTTACAAACGCAGCACCCTGAGGCACTTGTGCTAATCGCTGGAGACTTTAACCATGTAACGCTGGATAAAACATTACCTGCCTTCTCCCAGTATGTGGATTGTAACACTCGGGGAAACAGGACTATTGACCTACTATATGCAAGCGTTAAAGGCGCATACAGCGCCACCCCACTGCCTGCGCTTGGGAAAGCAGATCATAACCTGGTTCTGCTTCAGCCTCAATACAAACCAAGAGTGAGGGCTACCTACAACCACACGCTCATTCAGGAAGTGGTACCCTGAGGCAGAGCAGGCTCTGAGAGACTGCTTTGGAACTACAGACTGGGATATATTGCTGAGATCACATAGTGAGAACATTGAAGAGGCTGTTGAATGCACAACTGATTACATCAACTTCTGTATGGACATTGTAGTTCCAGTAAGAACAGTATGCTGCTATGCTAACAACAAGCCATGGATTACAAGTGACATCAAGGGCCTTTTGAACCAGAAGAAAAGGGCTTTTAAAGGTGGTGATAAGCATGAGCTGAAGTGCGTGCAGAAGGAACTCGAGTCCAGCTCAGGGCGAAAGAGCAGTACAGGAGAAAGCTGGAGCAGAAGTTGCAGAACAACAGTATGAAGGAAGTGTGGGATGGGATGAAGATTATCACTGGCTGCAGCTCGAGCGGGTGCCGCCATCGAGACAGGCGTGGAGAGAGCAAACCAAATGAACAACTTCTTTAATAGGTTTGATCACAGTAACCCACTCTCACCTCGGTACTGCATCCTCCAACCATCCTTCTGCTGATACCAGCATAGGTGAGACATCCCCACCCACAATTACAGCAGCCCAGGTGAGCAGAGAGCTGAAAAGACTTTGTGCCAGCAAAGCAGCGGGTCCAGATGGTGTATCGCCACGATTGCTGAAGGCCTGTGCGTTGGAACTGGGGAGTCCTCTACAGCGCATCTTCAACCTGAGCCTGGAACAGGGAGAGTCCCAGGCTTTGGAAAACATCTTGTATCACTCCTGTCCCAAAGGTATCACGTCCTAGTGAGCTGAATGACTTCCGGCCTGTTGCTCTGACGTCACATCTGATGAAGACCATGGAGCGGCTGCTGCTTCACCACCTGAGGCCACAGGTCCGTCACGCCCTCGACCCTCTGCAGTTCGCATACCAGGAGAAGGTGGGAGCGGAGGATGCCATCATCTATATGCTTCATCGATCCCTCTCCCACCTGGACAGAGGCAGTGGTGCTGTAAGAATTATGTTTTGGACTTCTCTAGCGCCTTCAACACCATCCAACCTCTGCTCCTTAGAGACAAGCTGACTGAGATGGGAGTAGATTCACACCTGTGGCATGGATTGTGGACTATCTTACAGACAGACCTCAATATGTGCGTCTTGGGAACTGCAGGTCTGACATTGTGTGCAGCAATACAGGGGCACCGCGGGGACTGTACTTTCTCGGTCCTGTTCAATCTATATACATCAGACTTCCAATATGACTCGAGTCCTGCCACGTGCAAAAGTTAAGCTGATGACACTGCTATTGTGGGCTGCATCAGGAGTGGGCAGGAGGAGGAGTACAGAAAGTTAATCAAAGACTTTGTTAAATGGTGCGACTCAAACCACTTACACCTTAACACCAGCAAGACCAAGGAGCTGGTGGTGGATTTTAGGAGGCCCAGGCCCCTCATGGACCCTGTGATCATCAGAGGTGACTGTGTGCAGAGGGTGCAGACCTTAAATATCTGGGAGTGCAGCTGGATGACAAATTGGACTGGACTGCCAATACTGATGCTCTATGTAAGAAAGCTCAGAGCAGACTATACTTTCTGAGAAGGTTGGCATCCTTCAACATCTGCAGTAAGATGTTGCAGATGTTCTACCAGACAGTTGTGGCGAGTGCCCTCTTCTACGCGGTGGTGTGCTGGGGTGGCAGCATAAAGATGAAAGACGCCTCACGCCTGGACAAACTTGTTAAGAAGGCAGGCTCCATTGTAGGATTAAAGTTGGACAGTTTAACATCTGTGGCAGAGCGACGGGCACTAAGCAAACTCCTGTCAATCATGAAGAATCCACTGCATCCACTTAACAGTGTCATCTCCAGGCAGAGGAGTAGCTTCAGTGACAGATTTTTGTCACTGTCCTGTTCCACTGACAGACTGAGGAGATCGTTCCTCCCCCACACTATGCGACTCTTCAATTCCACCCAAGGGAGTAAATGCGAACATTAATTTTATTTTAATTCTTTTCATTTTTATTACTATTTAATTTAATATTGTTTCTTTGTATCAGTATACTGCTGCTGGATTATGTGAATTTCCCCTTGGAATTAATAAAGTATCTATCTATCTATCTAAAATCACCACTTTTGAGGTTATCAACCCAGAACTATTCACCACAATAACCCAAGACCAACATGGCAGACGTGACTCATCCGACTATGCCTGAATGATGCAAAGGAGAAAATATGGCAGGCGTGCCATGATCCGAGCAAGAACAAAAAAACAGAGGACTACGACTTCCACTGCTCAGCATTTTCCTGCCCAATGCCCAGTCTTTGGATAACAAACTGGATGATTTCTGCAGTACATTTCGTTTCTAGCCAGATCTATGGAATTGCTGTGCTTTCTGCCTCACAGAGACATGGCTCACCGCCTGCACGTCAGATTCAATTGTCCAGCTGGACAGATTTTCTATCCATCACACTGACTGGGTGGACTACTCTGGGAAGGAGAGGGGTGGTGGGGTATGTTTCATCGTCAACAAAGCGAGGTGTAGAGATGTGGAAGTCCTTTCACAAAGTTGTTCAGCAGACCTAGAATGTCTGCTCATCTAAATGCTAGCACCTCTACCTGCCTAGGAAGATTACAGCTGTGTTTACACACCCCGTCCCCCTCCCCCACCCTGAAAGCTACCACCAGCATCATACTTAAGGAATTGTACAGCCTCATTAGAGAATGTAAAAACACACAACCTGAAGGACTGGTCATCCTCACAGGAGACTTTAACAAAGCAAATGTCAGATCGGTTTACTCCAAATATTACCAGCACATTTCCTGTCCCACCAGGGGTGCTAACATGCTAGATCACGGCTACCCAGCACACAAAGAAACACCCAAATCTTGGATGATCAGATCATCGCTCTGTGCAAGTTTACCAGAAGCAGCTGAAGCTCGCAGAGCCGACCCTGTGAGAGGTGCATTGATGGACCCTGGCAGTAGAGAAGAAACTGCTTTGAATCATTGGATAGTGACAAATAATCCTCCAATAATCTGACCAAGTATGCCACAGTCGTGATAGGCTTAAATCAGGAAATGTATGGATGACCGTGTGCCCAGAAAGTCTGTATGCCTATTTCCAAACTAGAAGCCCTGGATGTGTGCATAAGTCCAATGGCTGATCCATGAATGCAGTGGTGCATTTTATTCCGGAGATATGCGAGCATACAAAAAGAGCAGGTATCTCCAGAAAGCCATCAAACATGCAAAGCACCAGTATGCCCACAAACTGGACTCTCAGTTTAACAGCACAGTAGACACACATCAGATGTGGCAGGGCATCCAGTGAATTACAGATTACAAACCCTGGACATACACTGCTACCACTACTGCTGCTTCACTTCCGGATGAGCTGAATGTGTTTTACACCCAATAACTGAGTCAGGCTTGTATGACTTCCCGCAGCAGTGCAAGACTCTAGCTTTAGGATCTCCGAGGATGACGTGAGGAGCATTTTCTCCCAAGTCAGCATTCACAAAGCAGTCTTTATGGACATTTTTAACACATCTTTGAGAGTTGCATCTGTCCCCACCTGCTCCAAGAGCACAACAGCCATTCCTGAATCAAAGAAAAATAACGTGGACTGTCTTAATGATTACCGCCCAGTAGCACTTACTCCCATAGCCATGAAGTGCTTTGAGAGGCTGGTACTGAAACACATTAAGGACATCATCCCTGACAGTTTGGATCCCCTTCTGTTTGCCTACCATTGCAACAGGTCCAGTGAGGATTGCCATTTCCATAGTTTTTCATACTACTACTGTCTCACCTAGAGAACATGAACGATTATGCCAAGTTGCTGTTTTTGGACTACAAATATGCATTTAACACCATCATCCCATCCCAGCTCATTGCTAAACCCCTGGATCCAGGGCTCAGCTCATCACCGTATAACTGGGTCCTGGACTTCCCTCACTGCCATAACTGAGCATATGCATATTGGTGGAAAAACCCCCATCCACCATCATCACCAACACTGGTACCCCACATAGCAGTATGCCGAGTCCTCTGCATTACTCTCTTTGCGTAGCTAAGTACAACTCTAATTTCGTCCTTATGTTTGCTGATGATACCACTTTAATTAGTTTGATCAGCAAGGGTGATGAGACAGCTAACAGACAGGAGGTCAGACTTCTGGCAGAATGGTGCCAGAACAGTAACTTCACCCACAATGTTAGCAAAACTAAGGAACAGATTGTGGATTTTTGCAAGCAGGTGAGAGAGCATCATCTCAGTTACGTTGGAGGGGAGGCTATGGAGCAGGTTAGAAACTTCCAGGACCTTCACTGATGACCTTAAATGGTCAAGTCACATTTCAGCAGGAGTTAGGAAAGTCTAACAATGCCTTTACCTCCTCAAAAAACTGAGGAAGGCCAGCTGTCACTTATAACCCTGTGCAGATTCTACAGGTGTGCTGAGGAATCCATCCTCACAGGATGCATTGCATCCTGTTGAAGCAGCTGTTCAGTTCAGGATTGCACAGCTCTGCAGCATATGGTGAAAACAGCACAGCAGATCACAGGCACTCAGCTCCCTGCAATTCATGACATCCACACCACACACTGCCGTAGGTAAACAGTATCAGGTGGGACTCCAGCCATCCTGGACTGTCACTTTTCACATTCCTCCTACCTGGGAAGCATCTGAAGTCCATCTGAACATGCACCACCAGATTCAGGAACAGTTTTTACCCAACTGCAGTTAGGCTCATCAATCTTGTCACCTCCAATGCTACTCCTACTACTACTACTACTGCTGTTGCTGCTGCTGCTATCTTGCGCATGCATGTGCTGTCACTTTTTGCATGTATTCTATATTAATTTCACCTCTGATGTTTGTTTTCTGTCTGCAGTGGTACATGCAAGCATTTCAATGTATATGGAACCTATACTTGTACACATGACAATAAAGAATTGAATCTTGAATCTATGCATTACAATATCATGTACTTTTTGGATGAGCGGACATTATTCCCAATTTTTCTTAGTTTTCTTTTCTGATTTCTCTATGGCAATGTTTTACACCACCACCAACTAACAAAAGCACTATGCAACCATTTGTGATAATGGAATGTCTACGAGACCAATTGCATCGAATGACCTAAAATGAAGATAAAAATAATAAGACTTTATGTCAAGTAGAACGCCCAGTTAGGAATTGGGCAGCTTTTGCCCTGGAACATCCTCCCTGGCCACCTGACCATAGGATGAGACTTATCTTAATAAGACTTTTTTTAAATTTAAAATAAAAAAATCCCACACACACTTCAAATTAGGATTATACTAATTGCTAAATTTTGTAATGGTAAAAAGATAAATGTGCTAATTTTCTGATATAATATTAACAGTTGCATCCGGAAAACAGCATTGAATGTAAAAAAGGAAGACATCGTTCCTAGTGTGCTGTTCATTTGAATGGAAGATCAGCCTCTCCCAGTGAAGAAAAAAAAATACCATTTTTGGGGGATTATTGCAGATAGTGGATTCCCAAAGCTTATCATATTCTTTATATATTTTGTGCAGTAGTTAGTTCGCAGATAGTGAAACAAATTACTTGCTGAGCTTTCTTTAACACCAAGACATGTTTCTTCACCAGTGAATGAGACGAGGGGGGTGAGGGGGGTGGGGGGGGGTTTGGCAGAACTGACAGCAGCAGATCACTGGGAAATCCAAGACTTATTTATATAATTTTCAAGTGGACACTATTAGAGGCAAGCCAGAAGCTATCTCAAATCTAATCCTAAAATTAATTTAAACCAGTATAATAAGATCAAAACAAAAACAAGGAGAACACAAAGTTTCTATAAAAGGATGCTACCTGTGCAGCCAACAATACAAATGTATTGTCATTAAACATCTGATAATTGCTCATAATGCAAACAGGATGGTCTGCTAAAGTTTTTCAAAGACAATGTTCAATTAGTGATGACCCACTGTCTTATCATCATCACCTGAAATACTGACTCTCCAATAAAAACAGTACAGTTCTGTTCAGATTCTCGCAATAAATAAGATTTTCTAAAGTTACATAGGCAAGTTATGAAGAGAAAGAGTGTGAGTTTCCTATTTTTTTTTTAAACTATGAACAGTTTACTCTTAAAAATTAGACTATCCAGAATGGTGTGCATTCTGAATTACAAATTTCAGTGTAGCCAGAGAGCTATCACAACCACTTTGCACTAATTTAGGGTACATTCACGGACACCATTCTTAAGTGTGATATATTTTGGATAAGAAATGTTGGTTAGACCAGAACGGATATCAGTATAACAATATATTACTACTGGAATAATTTACCTAAACATTTTGTATTATACGTTTAATTACCTAAACTGCATTATTAAACTCAGCAACTCTGTCGGATTTCATTGCAAAATCATCACAATCATAAAGGCTTCAAGAGGCATCTTACATGGGGTATGTACTGCATATCGCTCACACTGGGGCTAAGGCCTCAAGGTAACACCCTTAATGCAAAACATATACAACACTCATGGGACTTCCTTCAAACCCTGGGTAAAGAAAAGGGTTATACAATATGTCTTGTTCATTAAAACCTTACAGCAGATGAGAGAATCCGTTACATTTTTTGGGCTCCTTGACAAGGAAGGTAATACAGGATATTATTGTATCTTCTTTCCTCGACAGTTATTTATTTTTAGTCAGAAAGATTAACTGAAACCAGAAAAACAGAAAAAAAATACTATTTTTCCAATTTATAATTTGTTTGCTCTCTTTATAGTGTAATTCCCCCTCTCAGACTGAACATAGCTGGTTTTCCATCAATTTTCCATATCACAATAATTCTAATAACAGAAAAGTTGTATTTACAGTATAACCTGATTCACTATCTAATTTGAGAAAGTCTAATTAGTTTGCAAGCATATGTTTATCTTTGCACATTCAAGAATTAGCCCTGGTTTGTTGCATCTTAAAGCAAACCTCTATAATGAAGATGCAAACTTCTATAATGAAGAAAACGAAGCCAAGATGGTACTGGTTTTCCATCGCCAACAACACTTATAACATGCATAACAGCGAAAATTTATTTTGTATTTTGTATTGCAGATTTCTTACAATAAACATTCTTAACAGGTAGCTTGGAAGCACAGAGGTTTTATACTACTGACAACATGTGCTAAAAAAACTATCCGGGGCTCATATCAAGTTAGAGTGGGTGACTGAAATAGTAATTTTGGTATTTAAAGACCTTTTTAATTTAAGAGCTAATACAAGTAAGAATTTCACAAGAACTACTACTTGGGTACCAAGTCGATAAATTTCCAAAAACATATATAAACAGTACTAGCCTTTTTACTGTTTCGTTAGTATTGAGTGAAAGTCCATACTAAACTCATGCGTGACTGCCAAGTACACAAAGTACTTTGGAAAGCACAGTAATAAAAACATTAGAAAAACATGAGCAAGAACTGTATATGAAAATTACTAACAGTGATGATCCAGTACTGGATCATATGTCAAAAAAAAAAAAAAGCAGGAGTCTATTTGTAAATGTTTTGTGTTTGAGGCAGGAGAATTTCAGCATGCAACTGTAGTAATCATATGGATTACGATTTAAAAAAATTAAAAATGCCACAGACATTTACACAGGCTTTCATTATTGATACTTACAGAGTCAGTCCAGAAATAGACTTTGAGAACACAGACTGATGAGATAACAGTTTTTAACCATTCAACATGAAGTGTCACATAATTGTAGAGGAGTCAAAATTATGGTGAGATGAATCACTTTTTAAAACTTTGACCTACACAGTCTCCAGAAAGGAAAGGAGCCTTTGCATTTATTCTCAGATTGTACTAAGAATGTCTAGAGATTTCTGTTGAAGTATTCACTTTCTAACCAATATAGGCAGTTCAGGGTCACGGGGGACTGTGGAGACTGGCTGTGCTAACAGTGTAGCAAGTAAAACTAAATGTAAATTTCAAACACAGTGGCTATTTGGCTTATCTACTTTGGCAGTGAAATGACATGCTTAAATTTGTTTATACCTAAATAAAATTAATTTAGTGTTTCAAACCACAAAGCACTGAGACTATGCCAGTCAGCAGGACGAGCAAAACAACATAGCCATTTGCTAAATACTAGTCAAACTAACGTTCATTAGTAGAACTCCTAAAATGCAATGAATGCAGTGAAAGCACATACATAAGATATTTGAAAGGTACATTAGTGAATGTAACACACGACTCCAATTACAATTCACATCCATTTACTATTCTTAATAAGGCTAAGGAATACTTATCACTTAAATAAGGTACAGTACTTTGAAGATATTACAACAAAGGGTGTTTCACAGGAGTCTTGAAACAATATTAATATAAAACTATTAAGTTTGATTCCACACATAAAATAAAAAATTGGACAAATGCAAAACAATCCAGAATATTAAATCACCAGGATTTTATGACATTGATTCAATTTGAATTATCTGTTAAATATTACGGTGGCGCAGTGGTAGCATTGCTGCCTTGTAGTTAGGAGACCCGGGTTCGCTTCCCGGGTCCTCCCTGCATGTTCTCCCCGTGTCTGTGTGGGTTTCCTCCGGGTACTCTGGTTTCCTCCCACAGTCTAAAGACATGCAGGTTAGATTAGGTTCTAAATTGTCCCGTGGGTGTGTGTGGGTGTGTGTGTGTGTGTGTGCGCCCTGCGGTGGGCTAGTGCCCTGCCCGGGGTTTGTTTCCTGCCTTGCTCCCTGTGTTGGCTGGGATTCACTCCAGCAGGCCCCCCGTGACCCTGTAGTTAGGATATAGCGGGTGGGATAATGGATGGATAGATACTTTAACCAGTGTCACATATATACGTTGAAGGAGCGAGCAGGGGGCGGAACCCCCTAGTGTTAGAAATTTTACAAAAGCAAATGTTACAGAAGAAAATGTTAAGAACTTAGAGGGATTTTCTGACAAACCAAATTTTTGTAACAACGTGTTTTTAAAGTAGCTTTAAAGAGTTTGTTTAAATTAAAATATCCTAAATTACCTGGGATTTCACTAACAGTAAAACTATAATATTTTTTATTTTTAGTTTTGATTTTAAACAGCAGTTTGTTTTTTTTTTTATTGGCGAGAACATATTCAATTATAAATTTAGAATGTGCACATAGTAGAATAAATCAGGTACCCCAGGGTTACAACATCTTTATAAACCCTATGCCGAAATCCCCTTTTAAAAATGATACAATCCTCCCCCCATTTGTTGTTACACTGGAGGACTCCCAATGTTTATTAAATAAAATGTTTAAATTCAATCCCTGTAATGTATTGTAACACTAATGAATGACGCTACTACATCACTTAAATTATAGCTGGGTAACTATTTGATAGAAATACCACTATTCTAATGCTGCTTTTACTGTATTTATACATATAGGTTGAGCATCCCTAATCCAAATTGCTAAAAAAAATCCAAAAGTGAAATTGCTGTTAGCTATGACGATAATGTGGGAGTGAGACAGGCTGAAAGAATTGCCAGCTATGCTTGTGAAAATGTGAAATGCAAAACACACATATTATGTAAAAATGTTTCACACCCTATGAAACAAAGGTAAAAAGGACTGTTTTTAAATTGAGCTGATAAAGACCTACAGGAGATGCAGATTACAATACTAAAAAACCCTGAATTAGTAAATGTTCCTAACGACACTAGCATAGAAGCATTGATGAGGCTCAAAGGTATCCGCCTTTTGACTCCACTTCTAAATGAATAGCTGAAGTAAGTAAACATTACTGTCTAATTAGAAATACAAAGATTTCAACCAGAATATAGCCTTAGCATTTAAACACAAAGTATATACATAGACCACAATGCCTATCTAAACTCTATTTGCTGCCATTATGCCAAATAGTAATGCAATAATCAAAATGACAGAAAGATATCTCAGCAGACCACACCTTTCAATAAAAAGTTGAATGGGACTATGTGTTTGTAGTGGTACTGAATAGGTATTGAGTATCATGAAACATCATTTGTATGGATATTGAATACAAAAATTCTGGTGTCATGACATCCATATAGTAAAGTTCACACACATTCAAAATACGGAATGGTGTCTGATACAATGCATATTTTACATACAAGCATGATGCATGTATGAGAATTACAAACGTTATATTGTCAACTGTTTTAAAAAGGTTTGTGGTGGTAACATTACTTATATTAAATACATACTGTTTCATAGAAACAATTACTTCAATCACAGGATAGCAGACTAAGAATGATTAAAAATGTAGGAAGTTTTGGGATTTAAACAAATTCATCCACCACAGCATTTATCAACTATTATGAAAAGCTTTCAGGAAGACAAAAGACTTATGCACAGCATGTATCTATTATTTCACTAATTTTCCCTGTCTTGTAAATAAATATCTGATCTTATCTACTTCAAATTTTTTAAATTAAAAAAATGGTAACACCACTGTGAAACACAACTCGGCTCACTCCACTGTAATCAAATATAAGGATAACATGGAAGATAGCAAAGGTAGTTTACTAATCCAAGTTAATAATTATAACATGAAGGAAGAAAAGAATAAAAGTGTTAATATTGAAAGAAGAAAAATGCCAAGTGAGCAAAATGAAACACTTGCCTATATTGTTCACACAGAATACTGAAAACAGTGCATGTTTAGACAACAGTCACCGTTTGCCATTACCTGTTCAGCAGAAAGCACAGGAGAGGCTTCAGGAAGCATCTTCCAAAAGTACTGTCTTTGATACTCTGTAGCATGACCCATATTCTTAAGATCAGCTGATCTGAGACCAGCTTTCTTTTGCAAAGATCTATGAACCTACAAAACAAGGTTATGCTGATTGATTAGACAAAGCAAACATACAATTTAAAATTAAAAACGTTCCACATATAGGAAATTGACTAAGTGCACTATGTTGCAAAATAAAGACATTTTATTCTGTAATTCTATATGAGGAAGGAAAAAAATGTTTCCAAAGCATTTTTTTGGGGAAAACTAGAACACTTAAATTAAAAATAGACAATCTGACCAATTTTGACCAAGTTCATCCCAATGGAAACAGATCCCCAATATAAGTTTTTGTTATGTCAGTAGGGACATGTGCAAGGGTGATAACTCAACATTCACTACAATCACTAGGCACGAACCTGTGCAGCCCCAACTCACTTGTACAGATGCTTAAAATCATACTAAGTTAAATTATCTTTATAACCATAACAGTAAAATAGGCAAACAAGATAAACAAGTCACTTAATTTATCTTCAACTGAATGGAATAAACAGCACCCTAAGTGTGCCAGTGTATGTCATTATGTATATACTGTATAGTGAATGAACATGTATTTAATATTTAAATTACACTAAAAACAAACAAACAAACAAACAATCTCATGGGTGAATGACCCGATGATTATAAAAACCTAATGTTTGTAAAACACTAAGTAATCAACAAAGCACCACAATGACCTAATATTCACCACGAATCATTGCAACTAGCAGTTAGGTAATTCTTTAGAAACTTTTAGGTTTACGAATTACAATCAGAAGTAGCAAAATCTTTGCTAACAGTTAATTGAGTGTGAACTGGAAGATGTTAGTAGCCTCTCAAACAGCTCCCAGTTTGGAATAATCAATTCATTGAATTGCCTACCACCTACAAACTGTTAATTCATGATTGTCTGAGTACTCTGATAATTTTAAAATTAATGAAGAACTAGGGGGCTTTGCTCACCAACTCAGGGCCACTTTGTATCACTGACGCTCACGTTTGTGGATTTCACTTTCACCAAACAACACATTTTTTAATTCCCACAGATATGCCTCTTCATTGGGAAGAAACACTAATTTTCCCTGATGGCAATACGAAAAAGACGTTCTACAAGTCTCCGACAAAGTTTAAATCTGAATAATATATTTGATCTCTTTTCACTGTTCCATTATTTCACAGAGTAATAATTTTTGTTTGTTTGCGCTAATGCAATCTTTATCATTTTTTTGAGACTTTTGAATTTTAGTACTTTCGTTATCTCTAACCTACTATGCATGAGTATTTTGCCAACATTTCTGAATTCTTTACGACGTTCTAGTTTGTCGTCTACTCTATCTTTTACTAGCAAAATACCCGCGCTTCGCAGCGGAGAAGTAGTGTGTTAAAGAAGTAATGAAAAAGAAAAGGAAACATTTTAATAATAACGTAACATGATTGACAATGTAATTCTTTTGTCATTGTCAGGAGTGTTGCTGGCATAGATATCTATATATCTATCTTCTTTGAGGTGCGAGCAGCTGTTGGGGTGCGAGCAGCTGTTGGTCGGGGTTCCAGAATCCATCGAGGAAGAAAAATTAAAAACATTATTTGTACAAAATCTTAATTTATTTATCCATTCCTAAATAAATAAATGGGCAGGCTATTTCGTATCAGTGCAATACGCTGCTTGTTAAAACGGATGACTCCTGCTCTTGCGTGCACTTAGTGCTGCGTGGGTATTATGAACTATCGTATCTGTCCAATTCTATTTAAATTTTAAATATAAGTAATTTTTATTTGGTCGACAGAAATATGTTTAGTAGGAATGCAAGTTAAATTTAGTCATCATTGCATAATTTTTTCTTCACCACAGAAATTTAAAGACTAAATTCAACTTCCATTCCTACCAAAGATATTTCTGGCGACTAAATAGAACCTACTTATATCCAAATTCGAGCTATTGAGATGTCGTCTGCCTGTCTGAATAAGTCACCCTCGCTTCACTCTTACTTTTTTTACAGTTCATTTAATCATGGCTAGCCACGGTAAAATCATAACATGGAAGGAGGATTACACTGAATATGGCTTTACCAAAACAATTACTGATGGCGAATAAAGTATCCATTATTCATAAAGCTTTAATTGGTGATCTGTTTTTCTGTGTTAACCTCATAATTTTTCATACTTCTTCTCAAACTAAGGGTGGTGCGAAGGTAAAATAAATCGGGAAGTGCTGATATATATATTGAATATACTGAAATAGTTTTACTGTCAAATAATGCAAACAGTACGCGGCACGTGTTTCGCCCTAATTCTGGGAAAATCAGGCAGTACACACTCACTGCACCCCCCTCTCGGAAATCGAACCACGGACGTCAGCGCTAGAGGCGAAGCCTCTCATGTTGCGCCAGGGTGTGTATATATATATATATATACTAATAAAAGGCAAAGCCCTCACTCACTCACTCACTCACTCACTCACTCATCACTAATTCTCCAACTTCCCGTGTAGGTAGAAGGCTGAAATTTGGCAGGCTCATTCCTTACAGCTTACTTACAAAAGTTGGGCAGGTTTCATTTCGAAATTCTACGCCTAGTGGTCATAACTGGAAGGTATTTTTCTCCATTAACTGTAATGGAGTTGAGCTGGAAGGCGGAGTTTAGTGTGACATCATCACGCCTCCCACGTAATCACGTGAACTGATTGTCAGCGCGTGCGTAGAAAACCAGGAAGACCTGCAAAAGCGCTTAAGAAAACATGCATTATATAATTGAGAAGCAGCGAAAAACAATAAGAAGCGAGCGAGTGACATATACTACCATATTCATGAGTGTTGCTGCCTCGGAAAGAAAGCAAGGTGTAAACCTAAACTTTAAACTAAGTTCATAGACAGGCTACCGCTGGCGTTTCACATGCCCACAGGTAATCGGGATACAAGTTTAATGAGAGGGCGCGGATATAAGCGAGAGTTTTGATCACTTTATAACTAAGTTAAAATTGTAGGTGAAGGGGTGTGCTTATGCAAATTCTGAGAGACTGTGTTTGTGGGGGATTGACAGTTAAGGCGGGTGGGGGAGTCACGTCATCATCTCCCCTCCCATTCATCTAATTTCGGTCTGAGCTGAGCTCGGCTAATGCCGTCTTCGAAGCAACTTTGTCAGACTGCCACCAAATACTCACAGAAAAATCCACAAGTTAATACACACGCTGTCTCTATAGAGTTTCTCCACACTGAATCCTCCAGACACTACTTACAAAAGGTCACATTGACAATCGTGTTACGTTATTTTTAAAATCTGTCCTTTTCTTAGCACAAGCACAGCTGAGAAGCTTCGATGCACATGCTCCATAACGTTAAAAATAATGCATTTAATCACACTTTGCATTACAAGCAAAGGGAGCTTTTGTCAATGCATGATTTCCTGGTACTGTACACGATTACATTGATCAGCGCATCCCGATTCATTTTACCCTCGCACCACCTTAGTTTGAGAAGAAGTCTGAAAAATATGAGGTTAACACAGAAAAACATCACCAATTCAAGCTTTATGAATAATCGATTCGCCATCAATAATTGTTCTGGTAAAGCCATCCTCCTTCCATTTTATAATTTTTCCGCCAATAGCCATGATTAAATGAACGGTAAATAAAGTAAGAGCAAAGCGAGGGTGACTTATTTAGGCAGGCATATATATGACAGCAACACTCATGACAATGTCAATCATGTTACGTTATTATTAAAATGTTTCCTTTTCTTTTTCATTACTTCTTTAACACACTACTTCTCCGCTGCGAGGCGCGGGATTTTGCTATATATATAATATATGAATGACCTCCAAAGAGCTGAGACTTTTGATATCATGAACGTGTCTGCAAAACTGTGGTCTCCTGCCCAGCAAAAGTCGAGCAGCCAGCGCAGCAAGCATAGCTGTGCCGGCCTTTGAGGCGCTGACTGCGCTTCTGCTTTAAGTCAAAGTGAGCACTTTTAATTTTTTTCATCCTCCCCCTGCGCTATAGCCCAGACAAGTGCAAACACGGGACCCCTTTTCTACACCACGGCAAAATAATATTAAGGCGATTCACACTTTCCTTTGCACGTATACGATTATGAGGTCCTCACCTCGGATTATGAAAACACGCACACGAGTGGAGGACTGACAGTGCCATCACAGCCGATTAATGGCGGGGCGTCTCACCAGTCTACACAAGGCGATCATAACGTCAGCGAACACATCTCTCTATACTATATAAAAGAAAAAGGCAACTTTCCTTTCTTTACACCTTTTTTCCTTTTATCCCAAACCAAAGCCTTTCTCTCTTAACACTGCAGAGGACAAAAACTAATTTTCTTTAAATGCCGGTAAGGCACATTACCACAGGCACAAATTTGAGCGTTCACATAGAAAATGTAATTTCTATACCACAGCCGTCGTGTAGCGCCTTTCAAAAGGGATCAACTACCGAGAGATGATCCATATACATTTTAGCTGCTGTTAGTTACTTACCTGTTGTGTTACACAGTCTTTAAAATGTAGTTTACCTGAAACCACTCCAGTAGTGCTCAATGTACCTGTACTTCTTAAAACGTTAATGTTTTACTGTTTAATAACTTATAGACTATATTTTATTATTTTTCCCTTGCACTCAGTGACCAAAGCTATACACCTAGATAGGTATGTATATATATATATATATATATATATTATATATATATGTAGATATGTATATAGATATGTAGATATGAAGATATGTATGTGTATATATATGTATGTATGTGTGTGTGTGTGTGTGTGTGTGTGTGTGTATATATATATATATATATATGACAGCAGCAATCCAAGCTGTGAGAAAACACTAAAAAGGAGGCATGTCAGGCGTTGTGGTACATTTTCTGATGCAGCTAGACGAAAAAACTTTGTGACGCTGCCGCCAAATACACAAAACAATTACTTTGACAATCATGTTACATTATTTTTAAAATGTTTCCTTTTCTTTTCATAACTTCTTTAACACATGACATCGCAGGCTGGTAATTTGCTATATATATATATATATATATATATATATATATCACAGCGACACTCATAACAGTGACAAAACAATTACATTGACAATCATGTTACGTTATTTTCAAAATGTTTCCTTTTCTTTCTCTTTCCTTCTTTAACACACTACTTCTCGCTGCCAAGCTGGTATATATATATATATATATATATATATATATATATAGATATGAAAACAATATATAGATATATATATAGATATATATAGATAGATATATATAGATAGATATATATAGATAGATAGATATATAGATAGATAGATAGATAGATAGATAGATAGATAGATAGATAGATATGAGAACAACACTCATATCAATGACAAAACAATTACATTAACAATCAAGTTACGTTGTTTTCAAATTTTTCCTTTTCTTTTATACCTTCTTTAACACACTACTTCTCCGCTGCGAAGCGCGGGTATTCTGCTAGTATACTAATAAAAGGCAAAGCCCTCACTCACTCACTCACTCACTAATTCTCCAACTTCCCGTGTAGGTGGAAGGCTGAAATTTGGCAGGTTCATTCCTTACAGCTTCCTTACAAAAGTTGGGCAGGTTTCATTTCGAAATTCTATGCGTAATGGTCATAACTGGAAGCTGTTTTTCTCCATTTACTGTAATGGAGATGAGCTTCAACGCCGTGGGGGAGTTTCGTGTGACATCATCACGCCTCACACGTAATCACGCAGTACATAGAAAATCAGGAAGACCTCCAAAAAGCGCTGAAGAAAACATGCATTATATAATTGAGAAGGCAGCGAAACAATAAGAAGCGAGCGAGTGACATATACAACCATATTGATGAGTTCTGCTACTTCGGAAACAAAGCACGATGTAAACCTACACTTTAAATTAAGTTCATAGACAGGCTGCCGCTGGCGTTTGTAATTTAGTGCCTGCCCATATAAGGCCGTCCGTCAGCGGAAATCCAATAGCAAACTCCACTAAATATTCACGGGTTAAGGACTGTGCTTATGCAGAGGAAGATGAGATGGTCAGCGTGGTGTTTGGCACAAACTCAGCGAAACTGCGAGAGAAAGTTTTAAGTGCCAGGACTAAGGTAACATTAAATACAGCCATGGACATAGCACGAGATGGCACCAGCACAACTGGGAACTTCGATGCATGTACACCTAGCGGCTCACGTTAACTTGCGCAGTTCACAGATAAAAGCAACAGTTCCAAACAGCTGAACAAAACCAAATTACACAATTGAAAAGGCAGCAAAAATATGAAGCGCCTGATACATACAAGCATATTCATAAATGCTGCTACTGTGGAAACAAAGCACACGGTGGAAAAAGTCAATGTCCCGCTAAAGGAAGACAGTGTAAAAAAACGTGCATGCAGTGTGTCAGGTCTCGGATAAAGAAGAAGACGAGCTGTTTATTGATGCAGTAAGAAACAAATCGATGAATGAAACCTGTCATCTTTACAACGATTGACAAACACGGAATGTAACTTGAACACAACACATCCTACAAATACAAACCTGATTGAAAGAAATAATGATAATCAAATCTTTGATGACAGCAACACTCAGTAACACTCACAAAACAAATACTGTATATTGACAGTCATGTTCCGTTATTTTTAAAATGTTCCCTTTTCTTTTCTAGCTTTTTAACACACTACTTCTCGCTGCGATACGGGTATATATATATATGTATATATATATATCCCGATCTACATACTCGAATAATGGATACTTTATTCGCCATCAATGATTGTTTTGGTAAAGCCATACTCAGTGTATTCATTAGATGAACGGTAAAAAAGTAAGAGCGAGGGAGGATGACTTATTGAGGCATGCAGGCTATAGTGCGCCAACTCTATCTGAATTGCGATCACATTTGAAAAAATATATCTTTTCAAGTTCTATTTAGTCCATATGTGTCAAACTCAAGGGCCGCGGGCCACATCTGGCCCGGCGTGTAATTATATCCGCCCGAGATCATTTTATATACTGTATTATTGTTATTAATGGCCGGGTATATGAAGCGCTGGTAACACAATAAACTACAGATCCCATAATGCAGCGCTTCAGCTGCCTTGCCGAACACTTACTGCGTTAATCAAGTCTACCTTAAGATGCTGCAAGTTATTGCGAAGCTAGCTCACACGATGCTGAAGAGAAAAGTTGATTCTGAAAATAGAGCCTTTAAAAACCGATGGGAGGCTGAGTATATGTTTACTGAACCCGTGTGTCTCATTTGTGGAGCTAATGTGGCTGTAATTACAGAATTTAATCTAAGACGGCACTATGAGACAAAACATCAGGGAGTTCTGTGTTGTGGAGATTCTCAGGATGGATTGCAGGTGCTCATCAGTGAGGCTGAAAGACCTGAATGCAATGCAGAAGATACAGAAAGCAGCATAATTAAATAAGAATCTGACACCAGCGGACATTTTTACCCGTGCACAATCACAAAGTGATTTCAAGTGAAGCTGCTTTTATGGGAGACACAAATGCACCAGTGCACCTTGCCTCACTTTCCCTGTTGCCAAGTAATGTTAAACCAAGTCGTCACTACGGTGTTCCCAAATACGCACTTTGCTGATAAACTGAGCGCACTGAGTTTGCACGGCGCTTTGGTGACTTTGAAGAACAAAAAAAGTCCGTCTACATGCGGCTCAAACCTTGTGCATGTTTGGTAGCACATATCTGTGTGAGAAGCTCTTCTCAGTGATAAAGACTAACAAAACAGCACACAGGAGTCGCCTCACTGATGAGCACCTGCAATCCATCCTGAGAATCTCCACAACACAGAACCTCACACCAAACATAAACGAACCTGTTGCCAAAAATAGATGCCAGGCGTCCAGCTCTAAAATGACATATGAGCAAAGAAAACTGAATGATTTGATTTGTTATTGCTGAAAGGAACACATTTCATTTATATTTGTAGGTTTTGTTATGCAGCATGTTCATATTTGAATTTGTATCACTTTGACAGGATATATTTTTATGGAGAGCAAAATCTTTTGGGATATTTAAAATCTAAGTTTATTTTTTATATAAAATTACATAAGAGTAAAGAAATGTGAATGTTTGTTCTTTTAACGTTTACTTTATTTCTAACTTGTATAATTTAGAGAGGATGAATTTTTATGGAGAGCAAAATATTATAAGTTGTTTAAGGTTTGAGTTGATTTATTCACGAATAATATTCCTGTCTGTTTTTACCATTCCTACCAAAGATATTTCTGTCGACTAAATGAAAATTCCTTCTATTTAAAATTTAAATAGAACTTGAACAAATACGATAGTTCATAATATCCACGCAGACTTGCACGTAAGAGAGGGAGTTATCCGTTTTAACAAGCAGCGTATTGCACTGATAATGAAATAGCTGTGTGTGTATATATGTAGATATGTATGTATATGTATATATATGTTTATATATGTGTGTGTGTAAATATATATATATATATATATATATATATATATATATATATATATATATATATATATATATATATATATATATATATATATATATATATATATATATATATATGACAACAACACTCATCACTCACAACAGTGACAAAACAATTACATTGACAATCATGTTACGTTATTTTCAGAATGTTTCCTTTTCTTTTCATTGCTTCTTTAACACACTACTTCTCCGCTGGCTGGTATTTTACTAGTATATATATATATATATATATATATTATATTAAATTATATTTATATATATATTTATATATATATATATATATAAAAAAAACGTATAGTTTTGTCCAGGAGGAAAGCAATGTTGCCTCAAATCAATGGCAACCCTTTTGTAGGGTGTGTCCCCGAGACTTATTAATTGTCATCGCGAAGCAGAGCCTTACTGGAAATTTGAGGCATTTCAATTGAAATGGGAGATCAGATGGTATAACGGTGATGCCAGGAATACATTCAGAATGTGGCACTCTGCTGTTTTTTTTTGTAGCTGCCTTCACACAGCTTCTCCGCTGCTTTATAAATGAACACCATATAAGGCCATTGTTTCTCCTTGCTTCGCGGTTCTGTACTGTTTTATTGTTCGTTTATTACGATTCTTAGTTATTGTGTAGCTATTCGAGACTTACTTTACTGTTCAGGTACCCATTTCCTTTGTTTAATCCGCGGCTTGTACGTTATTTTTTGCTCGTTTATTACGATTATATAGATATTTATTGATTCCCTTCTTTAGCTGACTGCCTGCTCATATAAGACGCTCCGCTGGTTTTTTGTGAAACAGCCTTTACACAGATTCTCCGCTCTTTTATAAACAAGCCATCACCTTCTCAATTGTGTAATGTGTTTTTTGAACAGGTTTAATGCATGGAAGTGATCACTCGTACTGCTTTCAGTCAGTTCACGTGAGCTGCTCTCTTCTGTGATGTTGCGATGTCCACGGCTTTATTTAATGTTAGCTAAGACTCGGCACAAGTTTCTTGCTACAGCAATTTGAACTCCGTTACAAAGTGATCCAAAGTCTCGTTTATACCTCGTGTCTTCTCATTAAACTTGTATCTCGCAAATAAAGTATTCGGCGTTTATTTATTGATTCCCTTCTTTGGCTGACTGCCTGCCCATATAAGGCACTCCGCTGTTTTTTTGTGAAGCAGCCTTTACACAGCTTCTCCACTGTTTTATAAACAAACGCCATATAAGGCCGTCGTTTTTCCTTGCTTCGCCAACTAAGCAGCCTTTTTATTTAATCCACGGGTTCTCTGCTGTTTTATTGTTGGGAGCTCTTCCTTCTTTTCTACGTACTGTGGTCATAGTCACTTCACGTGATTACGTGGGAGGCGTGATGTCAGACGCAGCTCCACCCCCCCCCATGGCCATTGAGCTCAACTCCATTACATTATATGGAGAAAAATACCTTCCAGTTATGACCATTACGCGTAGAATTTCTAAATGAAACCTGCCTAACTTTTGTAAGTAAGCAGTAAGGAATGAGCCTGCCAAATTTCAGCCTTCTACCTACACGGGCAGTTGGAGAATTAGTGATGAGTGAGCGAGTGAGTAAGTGCTTTGCCTCTTCTTTGTATAGATTACGGCCCCGGGCGTGGTTAAATCTCTTGGCACAAAGTTTTGTCTCGTGGGAAGTGAAAGCATCTCTCTGAAAGTCACATGTCGTTCTAGGCTAAAAAGTCTCAACTCGTCCCACGAATTTTTTTATTATAATAGAGAGAAAAAAATTAGCAACCATTACCTTAAATAAAAGATAAGTATTTGTGGATTAGGCATTTCTTTTTAATTTACTATACTGTATATTGAAGAACTAGCCAAAAATATTTTGTTACTTGAATTATACTGTAGTTCACTAATGCCATACAGTAATTGTTAAAATTAAAAACAAAAAAGTTTGAAGCCATAAACATATACCTTAATCTTCATACTAGATAACAGTAAAGCAATTATCTGAAAACAAGAGGGGTCAAGTACAAAATGTATCAATCACACAAACTATTTACCTTATTTTAATATACAGTAGTTTCCAAACATATTAGACTTGTGTAAGCCTTAACAACTACCCTATCCAAATCAATAGCTGAAATAAATAGAAATGTACTTTTAACATCTATGCAACTACAAAACGTTTCAAAAGTTAAGTTAATGGAGCACTTTAAAATACAATCGATCTCGTTATAACAACACACCACTCTTCTCAACAGTCTGTCAAGCATCTGTGGAGTTTAAAAAGTTTGAGGAGACAAGACAGTGAATAACTGTCAAATTAAACAGTCAAAATCTGTTACATTTGCATTAATTAAAATTGGGCACGCATTCGACTCACGCCATTGTAAGAGAAGCAATCATGTCTGAGGGTAACTATATAGACATTTGAATAATTAACCGTTAGGTTTTGAGAATTTTGGGACCATTTTTGTTTGAAAATAGCAACTGTTTCAAAACTAATATCAGTGTCAGCAAAGACCTGTTTCAAATTAAAAGATGTGAACACCACTACCAGGCAATTAAAAACAATGTCTTCTTACTCTTCATCTTTTCCCCCACTTCAATGTGGAGTCAATATACTTGGTTAACCTTCTCCAAACAGCTTGGTCCCACACCTCCTCACCAGTCAATTAAAAACAATGTAATTCAACAAATATTTAATATTAGTTAAAAATTCCTCACCTTCACTAATGTCCCATTGTATGAAAAAAATAAAACGTAAAACTTGTGTATCACCAAATAGGTGGTGTTCCAACGCCTACTTTTCTTGCTTGTTGAAACTTCAGTATTTCCATATTTTCTACACTAAAAACATGTCTATCTATAAATTGAGTTTCGCTTTTAGATTATGAAAGAAAAAAAAAAAACCAAATATAATAGCACACAAGTTAAACGTAATAAGGAATCAACCAAGTCATAAAGGAATCAAGTTCTCTTCCTTTCAGGCAATATCCTATTAACTGGTTAACAGTACCTATAATGATGATAATGAAGACGACTCTGGAGATGTGCTTAGCGTTCTGTCACTTTTTCATTTTATGTCTCCTTCATAAATTGAATAAATAACCATTAGCCTCCTGATTCTTTGATTAATTAGAGATACTGATATTCTCATTCCAAATTATTTGTTTGAAAGTAGAATGCATTTTCCCCAAAAATATACTCTGTACTGTGTACTGTGTCAGGGGTATCAAACAGATCCCGGAGGCTTGTATTTCTTTGTTTTCATTCCTGCCAACAGGGTACATCAACACTAAGAACGGACTTCTAATTTAGAACTGGTTGGAACAAAAATGGCGTCTCACCAGGAACTGAGCCTCAGACCTCTGGGTGGGTTAGTGAACTATTGGGCAACTAAATAAAAGGAAATAATTGAGTGTTCTGCATTCTGTCAAACAAGTCAGTTACATTTTAAGCAAAACAAATTTGATCATGGTTATAAAAAAAAAGAAAGTGACTGAATGGAAATCTGTAGCCACTGTACAGGGGTTGATTTAGTGGCCTAAGTCAAAGATAATAATGGGACCCTCATCAAAGACTTGTGCAGTGAGCTCTGTAAAATCAAGGTGTGCCTATGAACCTATGCAGACAAGTATACATACAGAATGTGTAAATGCCATACATTAAACTTTGAAAATTGTTGTTCTAAGGAATGGCTTAATTATAACTGTTTTACTAGAAGCTATTAAGAGTAATGCTGAAATAATAACAATAGATTAATTTTATGCAGTTGCTCTGATAATGAAACTGTTTGCTTCTGCACAAACGGTTAATAGCCCCCAAGATGCTGGACATAGCAAAAATTAATTTATTGTAAGGATGTATGTGTTAGTATGATTTGATACTTACTTTTAATAATTTTCATTTGTTAACCTCCATTGCATAACCCAAAAGTCTGTCTCAGGCTCAGAATTCTATGCAAAAATGGCTAACCCAAATATTTCTCAGGATATAGCTGCTATGATCCAATGTCTGGCATTAAGTCAGAAAAACACTCTGAACAGTACTCTGCAGTCATCTAGTGGATAAAATAACACTATGCCACAAAAAACATATTTCTAAGCATTGTGCCACTCTAAGGTAACTCGTCAAAATTCATGAGTGGCAGGGCACCTTCAACCAAAACACAATGAAATGTAAATGAGAAGTTGTAAAGCCAGTATTAGAACAAACTGAAACTGAGCCATTGGTTGAATCAGCAATTTTGATGACAATGTAAATTGGTCATCAGATATTGACACAGGTAGTGAAACAGATGAATATTACACTGTATGCCAGAACTAACATGATATGCCTGATGAATTGTGTCACCTAAAGATTCATAATGGTGCAAGTAGGTGTACGGCAAAGAGGTAAAAGGAATGTGATCAACTGGAAGGAGAACACGTTAGCCTCTAAGCAGTGTTCACAATTCAACAACTGTTAATGTTCATGACAGGGTAAATGTATTACCAAGTCACTAAGCCATGCACTGCAATATCCTACAATATCACAAGCAGCGATGGATCAGGCACTTTCATTCTATCCTCTCTCATTCAAGCACCAGAAAAACAAAAAGTATAAGAAAAATGCACAAACACATTACTCCTATCTTCCCGCTTGCAACTGTTTCAAAATATATATCACATGAAATGTACTAAATCTGCATTAGTACAGAAATGGACATTAGAAACACCAATCCTTCTGTACTAATGTTGACATTTAGGCATTTACATGTACTAACATTATTTTTAATGGAAAAACAAAGAAAAATTCAATAATTCTGGCTTGTTTTTCTGAAAGTAAACATAATGCTAATGAGGTTAAAACACCTGCTCACAAATGACACTGTTCCCACAGAATGATAGCATGTGAACAGCAGGTTTGCAAAGCCTTGGAAACAAATCTCAAGTAATATGCAAGCAATAAAAATCAAACAAAGAACCCTTTGTAAACTTATTTTTCCTGTTGCCCAAGAGTTCAGTTTCTTTTAGCTGCAAGAGTTCAGGCACAATGTCCACATTAACATCAAAAGGAGTTGAATATTTGTTTCTTAGAGCTTAAAGCCTCAAAGGCAAAATTCATATTCACAACAAAGGTGAATGCCTGCCCAAGTACACATTTCTGACTGTACTCTGTTCCTTAAAATTGGGAAAACAAATGGGTTTTGCCTGTTGCAACCGACTCAGATTATTTCAAAGTTTGGAGAGTGAAGACAAAGATAATTAACAGTGATATACTAAAACTGAAGCTCGTAATGAACCATTTCAAACACACACAAATTACCTTATCTCACAAAACACAGAGAATGAAGTACTATAATAAACTGTTTTGGCCGATTGCTACCGGAAAACCTTTCATTTAAAAAAATCCTTCTTTCACATTTGTAGACAACACTCTTTATTCCAATTTGCACACAGAGCCACAACTGAACATATGCTTTCTGTGTGTTGCTGCCAACAAAATCCATTGTTGATATCACCATGAGAAAACATATTCTTTAAAAATGAACATTCAAGACAAAGCCAGTCGAACAACTAAAATCATGCACACTTGCAGCTCTACAGACCGACCCTATTTGTATGGCAATTACTTTATGGATGACAGTGCATGGCAACTTACTACCCTTACATGAACCAACTGCAGCATCATCATCTTCGAATTCTCTCACAAGGGCCAGAACACTAGATACAGCAAGGGCTACCTGCATGAGTAATACACATCCATGATAAAAGAAAATGCTGCTGTTATTAATATCATCAAACTGTGAGACGTTTAGATGTTTAATATTCTGGGGGTTGGCAGAACATTATTTGACTGCTTTCTTTCTCTTCGTCTGTGGCATTTACTGCAACATTACTTAATAGGCTCTCAAAAAATTACCACCAAGCAGCAGTTTATTTCAAGAAAAAAAAAGGAGAGAATTACCTTCAACTGCTTGCTTTGTAACTGTCTTTTTGCTTTCCTTATTTAATCCTATATTTCTCTGCAGAACTTACATAAATTTGTTTCATTTTGAATTCATTAACTTGAGGTTTTATAATATATTAATTTTTTTAATTTTACTTATTTTATTTTACTTAAAGCAACTGAGAACATATGAGATACAATTAAGTTACTTCAGTGTTTTTTGCATGTATCCAATTGGATAACTGACATTTGCCAATGTACAGCATTGGTCACTACTGGCTTCTATAAAATCAAACTTTTATTTAATGTTATGTTTTCATGTGGAATATAAAGCTTTTTCTTGGTCATCACTACAAACTACAAGGGGTAGGTAATAAACATTTTTGGGTGAATTATTTCTTTAAGTTTGCTGTTTCAGGTTTCACTTCTAATTGCACTGAAATATGGAATAGTCCACTATATTCTGGACTGAAGAAGGGCCCCACATTGATGGAAGGCCATGGAAAAAAAAAAAACAGCTGTAACAGCAAGTTTGGCATGTTTAAAATTTTTGTATAAGTTTAAAAAATTCATTAAAATATAAATGATTTTATTATTTGGGCGCTAGGCCGATGTTTGTCTAATGGTTAAGTCTGCCTCTGCCGACCTCCAGGATCCAAGATTGACTCTCGTGCTCTTTGTACATTCTTAAAAAATATTGTTAAAAATAATTCAATGTTTTCTAATTCTGTACATATGTAATGATCAGGTTTTTTTTTTTGTTTTTTTTTTAAATAGTATTATTTATGTAAAAACATACTTCAAACAATTCCACAACACAGGAGACCTACACTCAAGGGAAATTGAACACATACTTTAATATCACAACTGTAATTAAATATTTATACTGTTACAATGAAGCAAATGTTAACATGATACTTACTCCACTTTGCAAGTTTTTGGAATCTCTTTTCTGAGAATGCCCACCATCCATTTTTGCTTTGTTTGCTGGAGGAGCACTGTATGGTCTCTCTTCATTCGACAGTGATCTGGGAATTCTATCCATCCGTGGAGCATCAGGAGTTTTAACTTTGTGCTGAAATTCTCTTATTGCAGCTCTGTCATCCTCAAAATAGGGCTCGGAGCCCTGTGTCTGATCCCACACAAATGACCTAGAAACCTGTGATCGATAGTAAGGCACTTTTTTTTTGGAATGAAAACTGGGTTCTTTTGCGATGCCTGTGGTTAAAAAAAAGAAACAAGTCTCAGTATATCTCAGAAATGTAAACAAAATATCTTTTAATGTTTATAAAAAACACAAATACAAAATAAATCTGGACGAAATTACAAAAAAAAAAAAAAAATTACAGCAGGTAAGATGATCCTAACAAAATTCAATAGGTAATGTTTGCAGGCATGTATATTTAGCATATTGTTTTCAACGTTCTCTGAGCTGAACAAACAAATGAATTAACTCCAGCAAGTATGCCACAGTTTATCCTGCCTTCTTTGGTCAGCACAGGTAAGCCATAGTTTGTGCATGTCTCTTTACAGGGGTTAACTGAAGGTATCACATAGAAGCTAGGCTACAAAAATTCACTGGATATACCAAAGAGGTTCCCCAAACCATTAAGGTCATTAAAATAAACTGGACCACATCTTCCAGTCAAGTGATATAGGTCTAGAATATAAGAAGCCCAAAATAGTTAAGGATTTTAGTTCTTTTAGCACATCTGATATTGTGGAAGAAAGGAATTGACATGAAAACATGCAAATTCATATAGACAGTGACAGGGCAAAGATATAAACAGGAACACCATGCCACACTTCCTTCAAATTCACCTTCACTATATTATCATAATTTATTTTAGTTCCTAGATTTACACATATCTGTATTATTCACACTTCACTTCCTCCTGCGAAATCCAGGTTCAGATTCTGCTCATTATAATTAACTTGGTTTCAATCTCCTCTAGAGTGGAAAAGGAACAGCCAGAAGATAACATCACTTCTGGTGCACTCACCACAAGCCCTACCCCTCCTTGTCTCTTAGATATTTAACATCACTCCTCGATCAGAAACAGGCGTTCTTTGTTGCACCTACTTTAGAGGAGAACAGTTCTCCACATCTAAAGTATCACTTATTTGCTCATTAGTGCCAACAGCATTGATAATTACAATTATTGTCACAATTATTTATTTTCATGCAGGGCATTACACAATGTGTCCAGACGGAGCCCCAACTCTTCCTCTCGTCGCATATGTTTTTACAATATTACATATATACATTCTGTCTGCATGTATAAACAAACACATTTATATTATAATAAAATGATTAGAGGGTGGGGGTGGATGTGTGTGACTGGCCATGGCTCCCATAGCTTACGAGATGGAGCCTTTTGTGCTTCAGCTCAGGTAGTTCCCTACCAGACTGGCATTTGCCATGTCGATAAAGAAGTCTCATTGCCAGTCAATGACCAAGGCTGGGGTGTATCTGCCGATATGGGTGTTTGCATATGAGCAATTGTACATATGAGGTGAATGCTGGTGAAAAATAGTATATATCGAGGTATAAGTGTAGTGGCAAGCAATTTGGGATTGGTGTATTGTCACAGCAGTAGAGGAGACAAAATACATGGAACAAAGGATGAAAGGATTTTTTATTTTAAACATTCTGATAAAACTAACTTTTTAAAAACAAAGTGCATTAGCACTTTATTCACAAACAATATATCACAATCTACATGTTATTGTAAATAGATTCCAAAGCAAAAATATACTGTTTGATTTTAAACAGCTTTGTAATGACTTTTCCTTATATTTACACCCTATTTTTCCCTCTAGCATCTGTGTATTTCTTAAAAACCTGTCTTTGATGGTTAAGAATAGCAGTAAATTGCCAGAGATTTGTTTTTTTCCCCCCCAGAGTAATTTAAAAAAAGCCTTTATCATGGAAAAAGTAATAGATTAAAAATTTAGCTTTTCTGTAGAAACAGATGTTAATTCTTTTCTTTCTGCTGCTCCCATTAGGGGATCATCTTAAGCCTTGAAATTTGATACAAAACGAACAAACTGTGTTGCTACACCCTCTGAAGAGTCATTTCAACAATATTGCACTGTATATTGCCACCATAATGGTGAGAAAAAGGCAATTAACAAAGGAAGACACATAGGCAGATAGGCCGTTACAACCCTTAAAAGCATACAGGTCTTCCCTTTAGGTAAAAATTACAAAGAGAAAAAAAAAAAAAAAGTACCAAGGTATCATAGAGTACAGTTTCCAACACCATCAAAAGGAATTTGAAACCTGGAGGAAACTTTTGACAGTAACACAATAGAATCAGCCAAGGCCAAAACTCAAGCATTTAACATTCCATATGCATATCTTAAAAATTTACACATTACTTAAACATCTTCAATTGCGACATCTAAGATAAAGTTTACAAAAAACACCGGACAAACAGAATTATAAATTAAGATGGCAAAGTTATTTTGCATAAATTAACCAAAATGTTCACATTCTCTTCCTTCCATGTTTTGCTGCTCATTTGTCTGCTTGGACAATTCAAATATTTTGAAAGGTAATATTTATTTATAAAAATGTATACTGATTAATAAGAGTTTCTAATTTTTACTAAATATTGCCGGGCTCACCAGCTTTGCCACTGCTATTCTTCCAAGATTTTCATTGTCCACCACAGGCATTGCATTAATTTTTAAAGAGGAAAAATTACATAATTATTTCCTGTTCATACTAGATCATTTTGGTTCCAGTGAATAATTTATAATAACATTTTACCTATTTCATCTGAGCGAAGCCCTGCCCAAGGGATCATACATTCTGCAGATGGGCTTTGAGATCCTGAAAATGTTTTCTGAAATTTTTTTTTATATTCACTTATTCCCTTAACATAAAAAAAATAAAATAAAGTTAACAATGTAATATGCAACTTCTGTGTAAGCCAACAAGGCACTAGCTTCCATTTCAAGAAAGGTCTTAACCCCATAGGTTTAATTTTAATCTTTGCAGCTAACAATTAAAAAACACAAGACAGACAGATAAACTACCTCATACATTTTAATTCAGGTACATCAAAATAGTACAGATACAGATACATCAAAAGGTAAAAGTTTAAAGTTCAAAAATCACTTGAATACAAGAGGTTTTTTGATGATCACTGCTAAAAGTGAATTAAAAAGCAACACAGAAATTGGTTAAAGCGCATTAATTAGATCACTGTGTAGTCTGCCATGAAGTTCAATTTATTATTCATAGCTCTGCACTCATAACCTATTTGTGAACTTTTATTCCTTAACTTACAATTAATATTTATTATTTATACAGTAATAAACTACTTGTTTTCCTTTTCCATTATACAGCTTTCATTTTTGTTTTCATTGTTATGTGAGAAAACATTGGGCTCTGTCAGGAGAAATACTGAGAATATTTGTTTCCAAACACTTACAAAATTTGAATCTGCTAGTTAAACACTTATTATATTTTATTGTACCAAAGCAGTATAATCTTAAATGATAAAAAAAAAAATTACCACACCCCAGCATTAGGAATCTGATAACCATTGTTCGAATCGTCTATTGTTATTGTTGCTGTTATGGTTTTGACACAGCAGTGCAAGTAAAACAACTTTTTCTCAGTGCATTTCCTAACACTAAATCTTGTCCAAACATGAAGTCGATGCTTTGGGCTGAACACAAAAAAACTTCATTTCATGTCTGACTGGTTCATTTGGAAAGCCACTTGATAACAAAATCCTTTACAGATTACTTTGGATTTACTTCTTTACTGATCAATTTAGTACACAAAACAATCTCAGGTAAATCACACAGTAGGGTGAATAATAATGCATACAAGAAACTGAGATGTTTAAGAAATATGGAATGAAGTACCACTGTGTAACAAGGAAACTTTGGTCATAGGGTTAAGCAAGCACTTCTTTTTATACATCTGTCCATTTTCCAAACTCACTTACATGTAGTTTAATTAATACAGCTCAATATTTATTTGTTCTAGATTAATTACAGTGCTGGATTTCACTTTCCTACACATTACAGCTGGAATTATGACATCTCTTCCAAGAAAGCAACACAGTCATCAGCTGTGATCCATCATTAGAAGCTGAACTAACCTGCAACATGTTGTAAATAGGCCAGTAAGATCTAGTTAATACCTGAAACTAGAAGTACGGGTTTAATTTTCTCATTATATATATTCTGCAGTTATAGGCAGAATGGTACATCAGCGTGGTTGTAACACATTTCCCTGTAGATGGATGTCCATGTGCAATGGACAGGCACCAGGTCCAGGGTTGGTTCCTACCTTGCACCTATAGATACCAAAACAGGCAGTTCTTTCTCAATGATCCTGACCTGAACAAGCCAGTTACAAAGTGCATTCAGGGGTTCTTAATTCTTAACCTTCCAGATTGTAAAAATAAGTGTAGGTAAGGAGGATGCCAAAGCTGCATAACATGCTTATAAGTACAACGACTGATCAATAAGCTGTGGAAAGAAACAATAGTAAAAGTAAACTGGGGATTTACTGAAAGAACATTTCATATTTCTGGATTTTCAATGAAGAATTACAATGAAATTGGATGTAAAAGCATAACACAATTTTTATTTTAGTCATTAGAAAAAGTAACAGTGGTTTTACCTGCAGTGTAACATATACATGAAGGAGGTCTCAGATCAACCACACTTACAACTAATGTCCAAAAGATTGGCCTGCATGGAACCCTGAAAAGAATTACCCACCTGGTCATCTGCTAAGCTATACCGAAGCAAATCCGTACGCTTAAATCGGCTAGACCAAAACATACTTCTGCATTTATCCCTGAACAAAAGAAAAAAAACCACACACACACAAAAATCCCCAACACAACCCGGTGTCAAAACGGTCAGACCACACTTGGAGTTACTGTTAGTAGGCACACAGAACACACACAGATCATCAAATCATTTAATTCTGTATTATAGTCCCAAAACTAGGCACACTAAGCAATTTAGCACTTTCTTTTCAATAGTGGTATCAAATATTTAGGATGAAAGACAACATCAAAGAAGACATTCAGAAATGGGGATATTGAACCTTCAATGCCTCAAGCACAACCTTCTACACAAGGATGTCTTCACTGTTCTTCCTAAACTTTCCCTGATATAACCTACCCACAATTCTAATGCATATATTTGCATAAATTATTATTAATCTAACCATCATCTTGTGCTGTACCAGGAATCAACTACAGAGTATAATCTGATCCCTTGAGAAAAATTTCTCTAAAATTCAGAACACCCTGTCAACAGCTTACACCTTTCTCAATGCACATTCTTGGCCAGAAACATCAACAAAGTGAATCTGAGCAGCAATAACGAGAACACAAAAAATATTTAGTGCTACAAAGCAAAATAAGAAAGAAATGTCCAAATATCCATTCATTACACATACCAAGCTTTGTTAAATTCAGGGTCACAGGGATCTTATCCAGGAAGTATTGGGTACAAAGAAGGAAAGCAGGAACATACACTGGAGAGCCCCCAAGCAAATATCAGGACATATACATTCAAACTCACACTCACTAACACCAGCACATTTTAAAGTGGCCAATTAACATAGTATACACAATGACATGTGGAAGACAAATGAGGTGTACCCAGAGAAAACCCAAAGAAGTTATGGGAACAATGTGGAAATGCCACAAAGACAGTGACTGTTGCCAAGAGTTCAGACCTCAATCCAGGCCTCAATTTGTGGTACCACCATGCCAGCTAAATATACACAAATGCACTTTAATTGTTTCCATAAAGAACACTGCAGATAACGATTAATATTATGCACAGAATTGCCTAACCCTAACGTCAAAAAATAAAACGGGGCAAAAAAAAATAAATCACACAAAACCACCTAATCACTTTTCAAGGTTTAGGGTTCGAGCTAAGTTCTCCTAAGCACATTATAAAATATTATACAAATATCATGTTAAGATGGAGTGAGGGGTAGCAATCTGTGTGGAAATGTGTTTATTACTCATTAACATTATAGTAAGCCTAAGAGTAAGACACTGTCAGCATGAGGTTTCTATAAAATAAATGCCAGATAATCAACTTCCATCCATTTTTGCAGTTCAGGATCATACGTAGCCAGCACCTATGATGCAAGGCGGGAGAACCAATCCATCACTGTGGCATATAGGTCTAGTATATAGTATTTGATTTCTAAGTGAGGTAATTAATGGTGTGGAGTTCATTTACTTATGTTTACTTGGTGGTTTTACTAGGGGTGCCCTTTGTTTTCTTCCATACTTTAAAAATATTTTATTTATAATACTGGCACTTCATGGAGAGTACCACATAAGCAACAGGCAACAGAACACAAAGAAAACAGGGAGATGAGATGAACTAAGCAGACGTTTGTAAAGGATGAGCAAAGAAACTGAAGCCATGGCTTCCTTTTCAACCTATTCTTTTCTTGTGCATCGAGGCTAACAAAAATTGTTTTTTTTATTACCCCCCTCTCTCTCTCCAGACCCAAGTAATACAATTATCTTGTCCAAAGAAAAAGCAACCAATTAAGAGATTAAAAACAACGGATCTGAATTATATAGAATAAAAAATATTTGCATCTATACTTTAAATGTATTAAACGATTATCTAAAAACATGTATCTTAACAATGGAAGTGTGCTGCAGTCTTCGTTTGTTAAAAAATTAAACGAATCACCTGAAAACAAAATTATTTGCCGGGGGGACTCTGTAATCTAAGTGGGATAGCTTAAACAGGTGCTTCAATTGAATTATATCTGTCTTAAAGTATGCAAAACATTTTTTCCTTCACTATTAATGCTGATCAGCAACAGTACATGGTAGCAGATAATGAAGGTTTGGAGAGCACATTTATCTGTAAAACAACCAAAAGCTTCCAAGTGCGTTTGTTTAGTTGAATTACTGCTTGAATGGGCTAAAAGAATCCAATATAAGACAGAGCAATCGTGTCGATATCAAAACGCTGAAGCTTACATACAAGACAAAATAACTATAAAAATTCCACAAACGTATTTAATTTTGTTGTTCACAAAACAACAGCATATACATTACCTTGAAACGGACAGGCATCATGCACAGCTAGGGTCCAAGCAAAGAAATCTGTTAACGAAAAGCGTCCTGCCGCCGCGCTGTATTGTGCTCCGTTTCCTTAGCAAAGCCATAGCGTCCCTCGACACGCGCATGCGTACCACAGAAGACTGTTTTCTTCGCGCCGATGTCCTCTCAAATTCGAACTGTCTACCGGAAGTGGGTGGGGCGGCAGCGATGGCGGATATTATACCAACTTTTGTTTCTCCGAAGTGAAGGTTGTATAATTATTCATTTAGGTAAAGTGACGTTAAGTTGTTGGTTCCAAAAACCTTTAACATGTTATGACGAACGGGCTTTATTGTCTAAAAATGTAAATATATGTTCAGAACTGTCTACCGCGCCTCCGGATTATGCGAAGAAAGTTTATTGCTAATTCCTCGGTACACAGAATCTAACCTTGGAAGATGCGCTAGTCCATCGCTGGTTGTTTATTCTATGTTATTTTTTCTATTTTACATAAAACATAAACGAATACTGTAAATACCCCAGTTTACACGAACTTGGAACCGGGTCTGAATAAACTGTACCCTGTCAATGAACACTATTTAAATTAATTGATTAAATATACCAGTATATGGTGGCGCAGTGGTATCGCTGCTGCCTCGCAGTAAGGAGACCTGGATTCCCTGCGTGGAGTTTGCATGTTCTCCCCGTGTCTGCTTGGGTTTCCTCCCATAGTCCAAAGGCATGCAGGTTAGGTGCATTGGCGATCCTAAATTGTCCATGGTGTGTGGGTGCCTTGCGGTGGGCTGCCTTGTGCCCAGTGCTGGCTGGGATTGGCTCCAGCAGACCCCCGTGACCCTGTTTTAGGATATAGGGGGTTGGACAATGACTGACTATATTTAAGACTATTTTTGTGTGCTTAGAAAATTGGTTATAATTCCATTTTATGCTGTTAAAAAATGTTTAAGTATGATGCCTTTAACAACGGTAACAATTTATAAGATCAGAGTTCTGTACTTTTTACATTTTCATATAATTGGAGCAGATGCAAATTATGCACCTTTAAATATTATTATTAAAAAAACAAAAACAGTAAAGCACAGTTCACTGAAATATAAGTCAATATAGTATCACAGATTTTGCATTTCAAAATGTTCCATTAGACTGAACCCTCAAACCCTTTCACTTCGCCAATTCAGAAATATATGACAAGAAAGTTTATTTACATTTATTTGTTTAGCAGATGCTTTTATCCAAAGTAACTTACACAGGTGGTCAACGTAAGCCTGAAACATCAGTCTGGGGACATTTCTGTAAACAAGTGTAACAGGACAAGTGTACAAAATTGATCATCATAAATGAAGAGTCCAGAAACAACATACAGAATTTTGGATGGAGGTGGATAGCTCGTTCCACCAGCTAGGAGCTGAAAAAAGTGTGGACTGAGATTTGATACCACACAGAGATGACATCACCAGTTGCCATTCAACAGCAGACTTGAGTGGTCAAGAAGGAGCACAGTTCCTCAAAAGTGTGTCCAAATATGTAGGTGCAGATCCACAGACTATTCTGTAGGCAAGCATCAAGGATTTGAACTTAATGCATGCTGCTAAAAGCAGCCAGTGTAGTAATCTTAATAGAGAAGTGATATGCTCCACTCTCGGCTGGTTAAACACCAGACATGCCACCAGATATGGTCTAATCTTAATTAATCTCTAAAGTGTGGGGTCAGATGAAAAGCATTAGAACAGGATTGAAATTTTTTACATATAATACAGGACAGGTACATCCCAAACTTTGCATTTGGTAGGAAAATAAAAAGTTGAGAAAGAAGTTGCAAAAGAAAAAAAGCAGCTGTATAAAGTGTACAAGTCTAATAACGCTAATGTGAATTAAAAGGCATATTATTAGGCATATTATTAGGGTAATCATTAGGAAGGTATGGCCACCAGAGGGCGCTCCAGCCACTCAACCCCATCACAGACATAAGTCTTACCACACACCACACCTTTATTATAGTGGAGAAGCACTTTTCTTTCGCTCCCCAGAGTAGCATAGTTCCCAAGCACCACAGTCTCTTCTTCATTTTCTCTTCCTTGTTCCACCTCCACTCCTCCTCTGGCAAGCTTCCTCCTCTTCCTCTCAACTCTAGCTCCCCAAGTGAAGTGAGGCGGCTCCTTTTTTGCTGCTCCTGGGAGTGCTCTACGTGGTTGATTAACCAGATCTGGAATCACTCCCAGGTATGGTGAAAGCCCAATGTAGAAGGGCTCTGCCACCTCAACAGCTCCCCCAGCGGCATCCACGGAGCCCAGCAGGGCTGCAGCAAACTCCAATGAAGCCCTGCAGGAATCTAAGGTGCTGCTGCAACCCAGGGAGGCTGCCATCAAGAGCTCCGGGGGAGGTAGTGTCCTGTGCACATCTGCTCCCCTAGTCCTTCCTATATATTGGGCCACGGCCGTCTGTCACATTGCCCTTCCTCAGCTGAGCCTTGTGGGATGCAGAGTCTCTGCCCATGATGGTTATCTTTCTCCTGGAGGCATGATCCACATCAGCCAGTTCACGGCTATGCCCTGTAAAATATAAACAAGAAAGCAGCAGGAAGACACTGTGACACCGCCATCTCCTGGCATCTTCTTTCCATGCATAGGGATAGCGTCTCCAGCAATGTCCCAGCCGTCTACACTCGAAATACAGTTGTGACCCTTCTGGCTTCTGCGACCTGCAGAAATGAAAAGAGGACGGGAACTCCTGCTCCTTACAGCCAGCCGAGGTTGGTTCTGGCTCTCCAGTGCTTGTGCACACACAGGCTCATGCGCTGCACTCTTTGGGGACCCTGGCTTTCTCTTTCAGGTCTCCTTCCTTCTCTGGGGCGTGGGGACAGTCTTGGTCTCTCTGTGACATGAAGAGAGTCTCCACATTGTCTGCACCCCTTTAAATTTGTGGGTGACTACCGCTGATTTAGTGAGGGGCTGGGGGTTCCAAAGGATGGCACCACTAAGCCGCTCCATCTTGTCCTCCCCCATCGCACAGCAGTCAGTCATCACGCTTAAATCAACTGTTGGACTTCCAGCTACTCTCCTCCTTTCAGGCATCACATCTTGGGGAAATTCGCTTGGATTTCCAGTATTTTGTACAGTACAGGATACACTTACCTGTACCACCAAATTTACCTTAAATGACAGTCCAATGTTGAGTTGCCAAATGTATTCTTCGGCCTGCATCAGGGGCACCTCGGCCATCGCCTCCAGTTCCTCAATCATTGTCTTAAGGTTCCCAATGATCTGTAACAGAGATTGCATGGGCTGGAATACCCTTTCCATGTCCCATACAACCAACACACCATTAAATGTGTTGGTCACCAGTGGAATCTGGCTTCAGTCATCTGTGCCTGCCGACCATGAGCCAATATGCCTGCACATTTCTTGCACAGGCACAGTCTGGTGACCTATGAGCTAGGGTTATTCGGTCTCGCCAACCCCTTACCTGCTTGAGGGAGTGTAGCTTATCTATTCACCACCCTCCCCCCCTTTGTGGGATTCAGTCTGGCAGACGGGATTGCAGGCAGTACATGGGCCTCCTTTTACTTGGATCTTCCCATGCTTCTGTGGGACTAGTCTCATAGGACCACCATCATCACTCTCAGGGGCATATACTGAACAGGAATGGGCTTCTGGGCATTTCCTACCCAAGAGGTACGAAAAACACTCATGACATCTCGTCAGAGTCTAGCACATAACTCTGTATTGATCCCGCCCTCAGCAGTTCTGTTCTACCAGACGGCCACGTAACTTCCAACAACGACTCCCTTGTCAATAACGACAGCTTGCATCCTACTCCTCACTGTTTTTACTTTCACTCTCATTGTGGAAGGGTGCAATGCTTCTGAGAGCCACAGTACTGAGTCAGTACATGCTGCTGTGCTGCCATGTATGTGCGGCTGAGCTGCTGTGTCAGGTTACCATATGAAAATTTTTTAACAGGTCCCCCGCCTTGCATACAGCCAGGAATCCTGCCAACTATGCCACTTGTGACCACCAGAGGGTGCTCATACGCCCAACAGCACATACAGCACACCTTTTTTATAGAGGGGAAGCACTTTTCTTAACACTCCCCACAATAGCACAAGCAACTCGAGCTCCATATGCGCAAAGCATACAATTATTCAACTCAAAATTATATACTGAGCACATCTGTCTTGTTTAAAATTGTCCAAAATGTTTCCAGGGCAAGATCCAACCTACGAATGGTGCAATCAAGTTCCGGCCTCACTGGGCCACAAATTAACATCATTCTGGACCAAAATTTTTAAATGCCTTTCAGACAGCCTTGGTGTCACAATATTTCCTAACCCATTAACAGCTGTATTTGGTGTTCTTCCAGATGGGCATAAAGTGGAGAAGGACAAACAAAATGTGATTGTCTTTACTACACAATTGGCACGTAGACTTATCTTGCTCAACTGGAAGAATCCTAACTCTCCTCTTTTAAGTCAGTGGGTAACTGATGTTTTATATTGTTTGAAATTGGAAAAATCAAATTCTCACTTAGATGATCTGTGCAAAACTTTTTCAAAACCTGGCAGGGTCTAATCAATAATATTTTAGATTGAGTTCTTAAAGCACTGAGAAAGCAGATTTTCTTCCCATTTCTTATTCTTCTCCGTTTATCTTTCTCCGTTTATTAAACTCATCAATTTACTTATTTTTACTTGCTTTAAGTTTTACTCTGTTGTCCATGCTGTCTTTCTCAGGGGTGAGGGTTGATTTGTTTTCAGTCCTATTTTTTGTAAAAATGTATCTATTTGTATGAAATGATTGCAATAAAATTAAAAAAAAAAACAAATTGTATTCAAATGCATTCTATGCAATGTAATTGCATTGTCTCCCTCTTTCTCCTTCCTCTTAAAGCGATAGACAGCAATGTAAGGGATGGTGAAGAACTGAATATTTTTTTGTCAACAAACTGGAAAGTTTATCCTTTACAGCAGAAATGGTGCACAATAAAATCAGGTGTGACAGGAACATGTCACAAGTGTTCATTGCAACCTAGAATGCAAAGACCATCAAACACAAATTCACTTTTCTTTTGATGAAGAAGAGAAGAGCTAACCATAAGTCCTGGTTGTGGGAAATAAAGAGTCATTGTTCCCACTAATCCAAGAGCCAAAATTCTAGATGAGCACCATAAGGAACATTTTGGAGTGGGGGTGAAGCAGCAAGTGTCATTTAGTGGCCAAGAATAGAGCAGGAAGTTGAGTTTTTTTAAACACATTTCAGTGGGTAGTGCAAAATTAGTCAAAATCACACCCAATGCAACATTGTAACCTTGTCAGCAGACACATTGATTACACTGGATCATTCATTTCATTCATTCAGCTTCCAAACCCACTTATTCATAATTAATTCTACAGTTTCAGCCCAGTTCAGTAATCTGGTTTCTAAAACTGATGTTCCAGAGCAACAGGTGAGTAATAGTTGCCATCAATTTACTATTGCTGACTTTTAAACTTTCCTCAGGCAAAACATAGTAAGACACATTATATGATCATCATAACAACCAATGACCCTGCAGAGATTTGTTCAAAGCTTCAATCAATCCCTTCTAATAAAAATATTGATCTAAACCATATGTTAAACAATTAAGAAAGTTCTATACATGCAAAAACTAACCAGATATGTATTAAAAAAAAATGTGCTCTAGAGAGATTTGTTACAACCAAACCTCAGGAACATCCTAGAGCAGGGGTGGGCAATTTTGGTCCTGGAGGGCCAAACTGACTGCAGGTTTTTGTTCCAACCTAATTTCTTAATGAGAAGTTAATTATTGCTGATGAAGCACTTATTGCTCATGTGATATTTTGATACTTCATTTTAGTGGTCTATCTTGTTAAAGTTCCCCACCCTTAATTGCTCATTTCAGTCTTAAACAGTTGCATTCACTGTTTTAATGGCTCTTTATTAGCAGTAATATGCAAATGACCAAGGAGCCAACAGTTCCTTATCTAACATGTTTCCTGTTACATCTGTGTGGATTCATCATGCACTACTTGTTTTATTAAAGCACACAATTAAGATCAATGCAGAATGTCAAGAAACTGAAAGCTCATCATTTTGAAACTGGACAAACAGTGTTGACAAGAAGGTGATCACAAATTCTGTTTAAAGAGCTGAAGGCCTTTGCCAAAAAATGCATCTGATGGTATTTGCCATCACGCTGTTGATTGGCTGAAGAGATCTAGTGTAACTCTAAGGAAGTAACTTTCTGTATCATCTGATTCTGTTGTTCCACTTAATTCTAATTCACTGGGAATAGTGACGTAGTTAAATCAGTCCAAGTCTTATATGCATTACTAAAAATATATGTACTGATACAATCACACTGAGAACATTTGTTCGTGTGCTCCCCCCAACTGCCTCACACTTTGCTACAAGTAAGACTGCCCACTGTGACTACAAGTACAGTATCAAACACACTTGTGGGATTCTGGACTATGGTCAAAACATATTTTGGACACCCTTTGCCAAACTGGGGGACTGGACTATGAATACTTCTTTAAATTATTTTATTCAACCTCTTGGCATCTCACTGAAGCAATAAATTCCTCAGATCCTGATCTGCCAAACCTTTGACCTTCACAGCATAGAAAACACCCCTAAATGAAGCAACAGTCAGTTGTCCTTTTTTCCTGGTATGCCTGATGATAGTGTCTGTGTTAAATGTGTGAAACCAGAGTTGCACTGAAATCTGATATTTTTTTTATAAGGGTTTTTAACTCTTCTCTCTATTCATGGATAACAATGTGATTGTTGGCTAGCCCTGAATGTTATTTGCGATAATGTGTGCAGTGCTAAAGTTGGTGGTATAGTTGTAACATGGATGTGTGAAGGTTTCTAAACCTTCACTATGTTGTTACCCGTATGACCTTTTTAAATTCTCCCCATGTCTGCACTGGTTTTCCTTCACATGGCTAAAGATGGACAGGTCAGGTTGATAACTGTTAATTCTAAATTGGCCCGATGTGGGTCTGTGTAATAGTGGGCCCTGTGGTGGGTTGGGGTGCTTCCTTATTCCCAGTTCTTCCAGTATAGACTCTTGCTCTATGCAACATACGATTTAGTGGACCAGAAATGGTGATGTTACACAGACTAGTAAAGTATGATATGTAAAACCTGAACAAAATAAAATCCAAGTAATTGGTAAATATCTTTATTTATTGCTACTAAACCCAATGTCCAAATAAGATAAGTGTCCTACAAGCAGAATCCCCTTCTTGTATGATAGCATTGTAAATGATACTGGAAGTGAATGCAAGCCAATTGTGTAATGAAGTATGTAATTACCTGACATGCCAGCTGTCATATGTGACAGTCAACAAGCTCACTAGCATCTGTTTAAATGACTCTATAATGAATCTTCACATTGTCTTAGATTTCACCTGCATGCTGAACTGAACTGTTCATGCCCATCAATATCCTAACAGGTACCAGTTATTATTCTCAATTTAAATACTATGAGTAGTGGGAACTGGTCCCTCATTAAGATTGTTTTCAATTTATAAAGTATGAGTAGTGGGAAGCGGCCCCTGGACACAGCACAGATGCCAAAATCCTAGACCTCTGTTTGAAATGCATAGCTAGAGTCAAGTATGTTTTAACATCAGTGTTTGATATGCTTTATGTATTAAGTGGACAGTGTTTGGTCTGCAAATACTGAACAAAATTCTGTTGCAATGACAGACAGAGCTTTTAAACTGTTTCTTCAGGATCACTGCTTGTGATTTTCATATAGTGTGCTTCAAATAATTCTGCACTACACAAAATCCTGTTGCTAACATACAAATAAACTGTGATTTTGGCTTTTCTGAAATTAGTATTACATTTTTAATCGAAAGGATAAAACAATTACTTTTTTGTATTTTAACAGATAGACTACTGTACTCTCTAAAAACAAATTTTGGCCATTGTTGTACTGATTTGATAATTGCCTTAAAGAATACATGCCAAAGTTAGCACAAACACCAACGGTCCTTTAGGGATGCTCAGATATAAAATAAAAGCTGTGAATATTTGAATGATGTATTATCAGAACCGGCTTCAGCCTGCAGACTTCTGGTTCATATTCAGCTAATGGCTCACTTTTGGACTCTTCACTTATTTTTCTGAATTTATATCTTAAATTCTTTCATATAGCAAAGCTTAAGTGTAAAAAATAGTTGGTAGGGTGGGGCACAAATTCAACTGTCATACACCTATAGACCTTATAACTATTGGTCTGTTGTAACACTATAAACTTTAAGGATATTTAAGAATTAACAAAATGACCCTGATGTATTCATAAGAGTAGCGGATTTAGGTATGGGCGACACAGGCAGCATCTTGCCAGGTCTACACGGGACAACCACACCAAAAACACAGGAATGGTGAGCTGGTCAATCAATTGGGAGCACACTTTATGCATGTTAAGGGACTCTCACTCTGTAAAATCTGCATTATGTACATGGAGAGCACCAATTACGTAACTGAAGAGGGTGCCTGCTCCAGAAACCAAGGGGAACAAACATCCTCCCCTTGGTTATCAAAGTCTAATACTGACTACTCACTATGGACACTGTGGGGTGACACCTCCTCACCCAGCCCCCCCAATCGCCTAGAGCTGCAAATGGGCCTCAACCAGCACTGTTCATAAGCTTTACAAATTCTTGCTCTAGTAGTGTCAACATCCCTTTGCCTGAGATTGCTTACATTATTGCAATGAGAGGAATAGAAATGGGGAGACTTGATGGTAAATGCACTGCTACCCTCTCTACTTGCAGGTCCAAGAAATCTGATTCCATTTCGAGTCCTCTCACATTTTGTTCAAGGTTTGCTCATTTTCCATAGTGTTTTTTTCTGCAGGCAATTAAGTTTTCACTCATATCTTAAACATTTGGAGTCATCTATCTGTCTAGGCTCTGATTCCATTTGCACTGTTGGATCAGAAAATGATGGATCAGTAGAAATTAGGTAAGCCTATGTGGTCAGGCTCTGATGTCTGTGAGGTGGCTGAATGACCCTTTAATGTAAAAAAATAATATTAGTAACATGGGAATGTATGCTGGATGTTGAGATCCAAAATTCATTACTATGTATTATAAATATCTTTGGTCATGAATAAAAGAAACAAATAGCTATGTTCCCTTGTAAACTGAACCCTCTCTGTTATTGTTGTTATGTAACCTTAACCCAACTTGGTAAGCAGAAGATTGCAACCTGTGTTTTAGAGAAAATTACAGTTTATACAGACACAGACAGAACATGCATTGTCCATATTGACATTGACCAGGCTGCTGTTCAGGCCAAATGTCCTGGAGTTTTTAAGGCAGTAGTGTTAGCACATGCAACATCCTCCTCCTCCAGTCTCCAGTGTTAACCACAAGCTAACTTCTTAAAAGTCTATAAGTTATGTAAGTTTCAGGAAAATGGTGGATGGAGTTTAGACCACAACTGAAAAGAATATCCAAAATTAAAAGTCTTCTATAAACACTGTGATAGACAGCTGGGGTCCTTGCCTGGTCAGGACACCCTTTTGAGGAGAGGACCTTGGACATATCACAAACAGTACTTCCCCAGGACATGAGAGGGCAGTCCCCCTGGTTATCAGGGCCACGGGTTTGGGGCTTAGAAGCCCAACCCTGCTGGGGCCCGTGACCACCACCAGGGGGCAATTTGGCAGATCCGGAGCCTGGGTCTCCAGAACACCGGATTCCCATGCAGCACTTCCGCTACCAGAACTTGATTGAGGAACACCTGGAGCACTTCCGGGTGTGGAATAAAAGAGGCTGCCTCACTTCACTTGGGAAGGCGGAGTCGGGAGGAAGAAGACAGAGCTTGTGGGAGAGGAGTAGAGGTGGTTGGAGAAGAGAGGGAAGGAAGAAAGGACTGAGTTTTATTGGGGTTTGTGTGCTAAAAGAATAATAAACGTGTGTGTTTTTGGACATTGTGTCTCAGTGTCTGTCTGTAGTTGAGCTAATCTTCTACAACACTTACATTTACATTCTAGTAAAGGAATCAAGTATTACACTGACAAATATAATTATGCTCTAGTATTAAATCCAAAATTAAATAACTGAACTATTCACTGTCTTAAAGTAAAGGTAAACATCCTCCCTCAGATGAAATATCTGCCAGATTGTACCACACCATTTGGGGGACATTACAGAGTGTGATTAACCGGTGTTTTAGCCTTTCAGGAAAATGCCCGTTTCTTCTTTGGAATTTTTAGAGTTGTTTTTATTGTTGTTTGTTATTTCTGTTACATTATTTCATATTGTTTCTGGTTTCATGTTGCCTGTGACATTTTTGTTTATAGTTATTACACTCATTGCTGGTCACATGACAGAACTATTATGTCATTTTGTCCCACCTATTTAAGATGTGAACATGCAGTTTTAGGTATCCACACATTGGATCCACTTTCCTTATTTTCTTGATTATAATTGCTAGAATAGATTAGCTAAAGACCATGCCACAATGATTTTAATGTTTGGATTTGTTTTTTGACTACCAGTTTGGGTTTGTGCTTTTAGGTTTTCATAAACAATTGGATTCTTTTGGTATTCTGACTTCAGCCTGTACCCTGTCTATGCTTCCACTTACCCATTTTTTTGGTAATTTTTCTTATTCTCCTCTGAGCACATGCCTTACATTACGTGTTCATAACATATAATACTTTAAGATAGTATTCCAAGCAAAACTGTTTTCTCCCAATATAAGGAAAGAGACTATGAGATTTTTGAGACCCCGACAACACCACAACTGCGCCTGCGTGAAACTCTGCTAATGCAGGCAGGGACTAGTTGTCAGCTGATGGTGTAACTGCAGGTTTTCAGGGTCATCGTGTAACACGTCTGTTGCCCAATCGTTGATGTGGGGAACATTTAAAACCTGTCACTGACCTGGTCTTGTGCTTACTTTCTGTCTCCTCTCTTGTGCAGGAAGGCTATCTGTTATCTTGATCTGTGAAAAGAACGAAAGCATGACAACTTAATCATCACTGCTTGCATGCTGCATGTGTATAGGTAACAGCTCTCGCCTGAATGAATGCTTTGAGAATGTTCCTGTCTTCACAACAATAAAGCTGATTTTTTCGGAAACCTGAACTCCACTCCTTCTCTCTTGTGCAAGTCTGTGACCCACACATCACAAGATCATTAACTTCTTCCTTAACTTATAAAAAGACTGGAAAACACACTCTTTGACTAGTGGCAATAAGATGGAGGGGGGCTAAACGTCTAACAATTGCTAAAGCTAGTGATGCCCTGTATCAATACATAACAAAACTATATTTCTTATTGAAGGGTTTGAATAGATAAAGCTTATTGATTAAAGTGTAAAATTAAGACATTTCACAAGCAGACACTGAGGTGATTCCATTCCTGTTTTATTGGGTACATAAAGCCACTCTCATGCTACTCTCTGGTATGTCATTATTCTTGAAGCAAGTGATAAAAGCATTGGATTTTCCACATCTCTGAGTCCAAGCAAAAGGGCCCAATACAATGTCAGACACAGATGATGACATACATGATTACTGTAAAAAAGGAACTCAAAGCCAAGAGTTAGTGAATTCCACCTGTGGCCTGCATTGAAGTGCACCAGCTCCCCAAACCTGACACAGACAGACACCAAGCACAAGTTCAACAACACACACAACTTTATTCAGTGGGAAATGCTTCCCAATTCATTTTCCACCACTGCACAGTACAATAAGCACAATATTCACAGCACACAGCAGTTCTTTCTCTTCCTCTCTCTGTCTCCTTCTGACTCCACTCTTCTTCTTCCAACAAGCTTCATCCTCCTCCCAACTCTGGTTCCCTGAATGCAGTGAGGCGGTACCTTTTATGCTGTACCTGGGAGCACTTCAGGTGGCCCATCAGTAAAATTCAGAAGTACTCCCAGGTGAGGTGGAAGCCCAATGTAGCATGACTCCATCGCTCCTGCAGCACACCCAGGCAGCACCCACAGAACTCAACAGGGCTGTCCCGAACTCCAGCTCCCAGCCCTTTGGGAATCTGTTGCACCACTCCAAACTGGGTGGGCTGCCATCTTGCACTCTGGAGGAGGTAGTCCCCTGTGCATGTCCGCTCCCCCAGTCCTTCCATTAAGGAGACACCCTGGCCGGGAAAGGGCCATCTGTCACACACCATACAGCCAAAAGTATAACTACAGCAATCAATACACAGAAACATGAGCTTTGCATTTCAAAGAACTTCAAATTAACATGAGAATAATGCATTCTGATGACAAAACAATATTATGTAGCAAACTGCATATAACTACCAACATTATAAATCAGTCTCGACAACCATTAAGAAACTTCAGTGGTCAAAACTAAATATGCAGAATAAAACAACAATTAAAAAATAGCCTGCTTATGGTAGTAATATAAGATAGATAAGACAGATGGACTGACACCCAGGCTAGAATGAAAGGTGTTGTTCAGGATGAGTCAGCATCCTGAGGAAGATGGGTGCTGCTATCTGCCTCAATGAAGAGGCAGGAATAGCAAATGAACTTAGGAGGACTGCTTCTCAAGGCAACTGTTTCCCCAGTTTGATAGGTGGAAGTGCTCCATTGGCATGTTTCTGGTTTGGCTCTCACAGGGTTACGCAGGAACTGTAATTCAGCAGTGATGCCCTGTTGTGTTTCAATTGAATACTAACCCTCACCTGTTGTGTTTCTGTTCTCGGTACTCAAATGTGGCAATTGGTGCCACGGCCCACCTGCCAAGTTGTTTGCCTGCCTATGGTAAAGTCATCCCTGATGGAGGATCACAGGAATCATGGGAAAGAGGGATCCTTTCATCGGATTGGCTGGCCCAGCACTGTTTCAGCTGTGGAATGGCCAAATGGGGGAGGTAGCTCGATGGATGAGGTCTCCAGGACTCTAAAAATATCCAAATCTTATTATGTGATATCAACTGCTGTTAAATTCTGCTCCGTACTTCTAAAATTTTTATTTTTATGCTGTATTAAGGATTTGTTCTGTTCTGTGTATTGTATTGTATTGACCCCCTCCTTTTGACACGCTTACCTGGAAAGGGGTCTCTCTTTGAACTGCCTTTCCCAAGGTTTCTTCCATTTTTCCCTACAAGGTTTTTTTGGGAGTTTTTCCTTGTCTTCTCAGAGAGTCAAGGCTGGGGTCTGTCAAGAGGCAGGGCCTGTTAAAGCCCATTGCGGCACTTCCTGTGTGATTTTGGGCTATACAAAAATAAACTGTATTGTATTGTATTGTATTGTATTGTATTGTATTGTGTTTCCCAGATGACTTCCAGATCACACAGCCAGGAGGGAACTCCCTTGTTTTATGGCTGTTCCTCCTGACTGGGAAGTCCTTGCTGGATGCAATGGTCTGACACTGGAAGTACTCCTGGGTTCATCATAGGATCAGCTGTTCCATCTCACTTGAAAAGTTGGAGCCGGAAGGAGGTGAACTTAAATTGCTTGTGAAGAGGAGGAGAAAACAACACAGAATTGTTGAGGTTTCTGGAAATATTTCTGTAAATAAAAGGTGTTTTGAACTTAGAACTCACATCTGCATAGTTGTGTCTTCAGTTTCAGGGACTGAAGCATCCCTCAATAGATAGATATAACATTATTTATACCAAGGGGAACACTTGGTAAATACTTATGTATAAGTAAGAAATATTCTATATATTCTATACATTCATAAACAAATGAGAACACAAATTAGTCAAAAAGGTATACATACAAGACCAGCTCTATTATTTAGGCGAATTAGGCAGTTGTCTTGGTCAACAAAGTCTCTGGGGTAATGGCATTTTTTTAACCATCACTGACCATGATCTACAAACACTCATAGCCATTACAACACCAAATGATACACTCATACCAATAATTCAATGTACAGTACATCTGGAAAGTATTCAGCGCCTCACTTTTTCCACATTTTATTCTGCTTACAGTCTTATTCCAAAATGGATTAAATTCAGTTTTTTACTCAGAATTCTACACACAACATCCCATAATGACAACGTAAAAAAAGTTTACTGAGGTTTTTGCAAATTTATTAAAAATAAAAAAATTGAGAAAGCACATGTACATAAGTATTCACAGCCTTTGCTCAATACTTTGTCGATGCACCTTTGGCAGCAATTACAGCCTCAAGTCTTTTTGAATATGATGCCACAAGCTTGGCACACCTATCCTTGGCCAGTTTCGCCCATTCCTCTTTGCAGCACCTCTCAAGCTCCATCAGGTTGGATGGGAAGTGTCGGTGCACAGCCATTTTAAGATCTCTCCAGAGATGTTCAATCAGATTCAAGTCTGGGCTCTGGCTGGGCCACTCAAGGACATTCACAGAGTTGTCCTGAAGCCACTCCTTTGATATCTTGGCTGTGTGCTTAGGGTCGTTGTCCTGCTGAAAGATGAACCGTCTCCCCAGTCTGAGGTCAAAAGCGCTCTGGAGCAGGTTTTCATCCAGGATGTCTCTGTACATTGCTGCAGTCATCTTTCCCTTTATCCTGACTAGTCTCCCAGCTCCTGCCGCTGAAAAACATCCCAACAGCATGACGCTGCTACCACCATGCTTCACTGTAGGGATGGTATTGGCCTGGTGATGAGCGATGCCTGGTTTCCTCCAAACGTGACGCCTGGCATTCACACCAAAAAGTTCAATCTTTGTCTCATCAGACCAGAGAATTTTGTTTCTCATGGTCTGAGAGTCCTTCAGGTGCCTTTTGGCAACCTCCTGATTGGTGGATTGCTGCAGAGATGGTTGTCTTTCTGGAAGGTTCTCCTCTCTCCACAGAGGACCTCTGGAGCTCTGATAGAGTGACCATCGGGTTCTTGGTCACCTCCTTGACTAAGACCCTTCTCCCCCAATCACTCAGTTTAGATGGCTGGCCAGCTCTAGGAAAAGTCCTGGTGGTTCATAAACACAACTCTAGGAAGAGTCCTGGTGGTTTCAAACTTCTTCCACTTACGGATGATGGAGGCCACTGTGCTCATTGGGACCTTCAAAGCAGCAGAAATTTTTCTGTAACCTACCCCAGATTTGTGCCTCGAGACAATCCTGTCTCGGAGGTCTACAGAAAATTCCTTTGACTTCATGCTTGGTTTGTGCTCTGACATGAATTGTCAACTGTGGGACCTTATATAGACAGGTGTGTGCCTTTCCAAATCATGTGCAATCAACTGAATTTACCACAGGTGGACTCCAATTAAGCTGCAGAAACATCTCAAGGATGATCAGGGGAAACAGGATGCACCTGAGCTCAATTTTGAGTTTCATGGCAAAGGCTGTGAATACTTATGTACATGTGATTTCTCAGGTTTTTTTATTTTTAATAAATTTGCAAACTTTTTTCACGTTGTCATTATGGGGTGTTGTGTGTAGAATTCTGAGGAAAAAAATGAATTTAATCCGTTTTGGAATAAGGCTGTGACATAACAAAATGAAATGTGGAAAAAGTGACGGGCTGTGAATACTTTCCAGATGCACTGTAGTTTACAGATACTCTAACGATCAATACTCTCCTTTGTGTTTAATTTAATTTAAGAAACTCTTTGAGCTTGAAACACCAAGGGTGATGATACATCCCCTCCCTATATTTTTGATTTAACATCTTTAGATTATCACAGTAGAAACAAAACTTCCAGGATTTGGGTGAGACATTTACAACTTTGCCTAGGGTAGCAAAAAGCTAGAGCCAACAAATCCAAAATAATATTATATTATAAAGAAAAAAAGTACATACTGTATGTGTAAAGAAATCAATTTATTGAAATCATATGCCCATAGTTTTATTTACTAGTATGTCTTTATTGTCGTTTGTCATGTAACAGACGGCCGGGACGCCCAAAGAATGGATGGATAGGGAAGACAGTTACTTTCAGACACTGCTTCCCCCAAGATGATAGATGGCAGCTTCCTTGGATGGTAGTGGTGCCTCAGATTCCCACAGGGCAGCATGGGACATGGAGTTCACTATCACAGCCCTGCTGGGTACCGTGGGTGCCGCCAGGGGATGCTGTGTGAAGACATTGGAAGACAAGATTCTCACCTAGCCCAGAAGTACTAGTAGGTCACAAGAACGAACTCCCCGAAGTGCTGATTAAAAACTTGAGTTCTCCATCTGATCCGGAAATGATTGCAGCTCACATGGATGGAAGAGCAGAAGCACTTTTGGGTCAGGGACTATATAAAGAGAGCCTGAGTCAGGAGGAGGTGGACAACGCTTGCTGGGAGGTGTGCAGGAAGAGATAGAGAGAGAGAAGATTGGAGTTTATAGTGTATTGTGTTTACTTGCCTGTTTATCTGTGGCTGTGGTGTTTGGAGGGCACTGTATAAGAAGAACAATAGTTAAAGACAACTTCATAGTGCTTTCACCTTGTGTCCGGCGTGTCTGTCTGTTGGGTTTAAGGGGCAACAGTGACCCCTAACGTCTTTTATAACGTCTTTTATTTTTATTTAGTTTACTTGATTGATCCTTTTTGGACACCCTCAAAAGCATCTCAGACCAAAAAATGTTAGATCATTGGGTGTGACTCATGAAATAAAAGAAGGTGAAACCCTGATGTGCAGTGACAGACAGAACTCGTAGTTAGAACAAGAATTAATCATAAAAAGATGATGTAGTAAAAAAGAGAAGAAAGTCTCAAATAGAGGTGAAATAATGACTAAAATTATTTTCATTATGGTTCCATTGCTTGATTCTCTACAAAATCAAGTAAATGATATTGACTAATTCCACAACAACAAATACAGACTTTTAAGAACTCTTGTTTATATAGTGTAAAATATTTGGCCATTTTTTCAACATTATTTACTTAATACTAAATATTTTAGAACATACTTAAATAAGACTCCTCCCCAGATAAAAAGTATGCACACAAAGTGGGGCTTCATGAAATAGGCATGTTTTGTACTGTGTTGCATGCTCCAAAACACTACTGGTGTCTTTGTTTTTAAAAGTTCTTGACTCTGTTTGCCTCAGACTGGTATCAGACTGCTCTTTGAGGACCAGCTATGCCCCTAGCTATTTTATCTATTATTTATTTATTTATTATTTATTATTATTTATTTTATCTAGTTCATCCTTTGTTGAAAAAACTTAATCTTGACTCTTCTGGTCCTAGAAAAGATTGTTGAGCAACAGCTGGTTGTTTTCCTTGAGAAATAAAAGCTTTTAGATTCCTTCCAGACAGGCTTTCAAAAGCCTCATTCCACAGAAACAGCACTCCATAAAGTGTCCAACAATGTATTGGTGGCTGCAGACTCAGGCGAGTTTTCTGTGTTAGTACTGCTTTATGTTAGTTCAGCCTTTGACATAATTGATTAAAAGCCCCTTGTTGCATGGTTAAATCACTCTGTGAGTATCACTGGTTTAGCTTTGGTTTGGTTTATATCATACTTTTCTGATAGGAGTTTCTCCATCTCTGTGGGCGAGTATAATTCTGCTTCTGCTTCTTTGACTTCTTTGACAAGGTTCTGTCCTTGGACCCGTCTTGTTTTCACTGTATATACTTCTTCGAGCTTAAATTATCAATTACTTTAATGGTATCTCCTAATATTTTTATGCCAACAATCGTCCACTTTAGTGTTCTTTTAAGCCAAAACAACTACAAAAGTTGTTTTATTCAGTCAATTGTCTGAGGGCAATAACTGGCTACTGACCAACTACTTTAAGTTAAATGCTCAGAAAACTAAGGTTTTAATCTTTGACCCTCCTGATCTTCACCTGGCTACTATCTGCTATTCTTCAATTATCTCCACCTCTTCTCAGGCATCCATGTTTAATTTAGGTGTCCTATTTGATCAATCTCCGGGTTTTGATGCATATATCAGGTGTCTCAGTCTCTGTTGTTTTTTTCATTTAAGAAATTTATCCAAGTTGAGATTTGTTGTTACCATGCTTATCCATGCATTCATCTCATCAATTCCCTCTTTGCCTACCTAAGTAAAACTGGTTTGTCTCGTTTTCAGACTGTCGAAAATGCATTTAACACAGTCTCACAAATGGACCAACATCTCCTCAATTTAACACTCTTTACATTGGATTCCAGTTAAATTTAGGATCCAGTTCAAAATTCTGTTACTTATTTACAGAGCTCTACATGGTCAAGTTCTCCAACATATAACGAACCACCTTCGGCACCATACCTCAGGCCGTGCTCAGAGATCTGCTCAGTTAGATCTCATTTTGGTTCCTCATACCAGATTAAAGACACAAGAGGATCTCACATTTAAAGCCATTGCTCCAAGGTTATGGAACGGTCTTCCACTTACGTTGAGATCAGCAGAATGTATTGAACTGTTTAGTGTCAATGTAAGACTCACCTGTTCAGACGGTTATTTGGGTAGCGTTTTTTATATTGTCTTATTTTGTATTTTGCTTTGATATTTAATTTTATTCTGTTTTATTGTTCAGCACTTTGTGACCTTTGTCTGTGATAGGCTTTTTAAAAATAATTTTTTACTTACTTTTTACTTTACTTACTAAATGCTGATAGGTTGTTAGTTGTCCTGTGTCACACACGTGCACACGCGAGGCAGATGAAGGGCTCAAAAGAAGATAATTCCTGAGTAGACCAGGGGGTGGCAGAGTGCACTAATCTTTTCTCATATCTCCCCGCAGACCAAAAGCAGGAAATTCTGCCTGGATCCCATGACATCACTTCCGGTTCCGCCCCCAGGTGATGTAATTTCCCTCCTCTGATTTTAAAACCACTTTGCCTGTACTATTGTTTCAGTCCTGTTTTGGACTCTTGCCTGTAAATACCATTTCCTCAAAATTTTGGTCTCTGCAGCCAGCTTTCAAGTATACAGGAGGCTGCCCCAAACCTTTTTGTTGTGTCAAAGGCTTGATTATTTTACTACACCTGTTAGAAGAGGGTACAACCATGTCATTGGGTGAGGCTGTGACGGACTGGTTTCTTGTTTAGGGTTGGTTCCTGACTTTGCATCAGGCACACAAAAATAAGTGTCTATTACAACATGGGTGGAGATTTTTTCCTTAGATAAAACTATTTGTGAGCACAGGAAGAAATGATTAATTCCACACAGAAGGTTCCTTAAGTCAGATGTATGAATCCTGGCTATTAGCCTCTCATTTCCAGAACTGTCATCTGTGTGCTCAAATTACAATTATGGTGTTTGTCTTCCAGGTAAACAAATATACAGTACCTGTAATGCACATTTAGATGGCAAATTTTGGCAAGATTGTTTGATTCCTGGGTTGCAGAAGTTAATTGGCTAGTAGAGCAGCCTTCTACCTGATGTGGCGAGGTCTATGCTGTGCACCACAACTGGGCATGCAAGAGCATGTATGGCATTACAGCACTTCTCTGCATTCTGGAGGTCAAGGAATGGAGTTAGGCGTCTAGTGTCTCAGCAGATACCCACTACCATCTGGCACCTGGTAATGGCATGTTTGCTCTTACAGTGAATAGTACTTGTTATATAAAATAGAGACTTCATCCAGTTACCTTACAAACAAACCAGCCACCATGTGCAGTACTATCATGTCTGTCAAAGCTACTTTGCCTCAAAATAAATGAATCATGGGTTGACCCAGGCCAGCAAGCTATGACATTTGTCTGTCACATCTTGACATCACAGGATGACTTGTCCATTAATGGAATGCAACTTCTTTTTTAAAAAAAAAAAAAGAAATCACCTTCATTCACACTAGGTGCTCTAATCACAAAATGAATGCAGTGTATTGCATTGATTATGTTAGGAGAAACAGACACTGTGCAAATTGCATTTTTATGTTGGCATAAAGATGTTTCATCTATGTACACCCATATCATATGAAAGCTGAAAGTAGTGCCTTGTTGGATTGTTAATGGCTTCCCACAGAGCAGGAATGATGTAGTGAAGTTTGACTGAGATATTCCAGCTGTGTTGGCTAGTTCCCCGAGAAATGACAACATGTAGCCTATATATAGTGATGAATAACGAAAAAAGTTCTTCATTGCAAACATGTAGCACTGGTACTCTTAAAACAAAACTAAAATACAGCCTGTGCATTATATTTATCACTTTTAAAGTTTAATATGTGTTTCACGTCAATGCATGTTACAATAGCAGCTTTACGATATGAACTATTATATGCACAAGTCATCATTTAGCTGGTTGGGATACATTTCCCTACTTAATCAAGGGTGTCATAATTTCACAATTTCTCCAAAATGTTGCATTAGGATGGGTCAGCGCTGCTGTAATTATTTTCCTGTCAAGTTTTCTTTTAGAAATTCTAACTTTTGCATGTAGAGTTACATATGCACATGTTGAGCCTCTTTTTGTGTGTACACAAACTTTATAAATCTAATTCCTGGTCACCTTCAGTGTGGAGTTGACACATTCTCTTATCCTCTGCAGGATTTTAATATCCTCAAGAGGCATGTGTTAGGCCAATTGTTGACCCAAATTTAACTGTGTGCATTGAGTACCTATCTTGTACCTGATGTTGTAGGGAGAGCCTCCAGCTAGGGTAAGAGGGAGGAGGAGAGAGATTAGGAGCATACACTGATAAAGCGCGTTGCTATATCCACCAGATGATGAACCACCTCAGGATCCCAATTTAGGACCCGTGCAACAGGTGACACCTTAGCACCACATTAGTTCAGTGTGAGGTTTTTTTACATTGGCTTGAGTACCAATCCTGCCACAAACCCCAAAGTTTTCCCTGCAAGTTGATGGACCTGCTTGCAGGGCTGGATGCAGGTTAATAAGTAGGATTAGAAAATTAATTCATAGTACTTTGTGATATTATAAAAGATACTGGCAGAGTGAAGACAAATCTTTACTACAAAAAAGATCATGATCACATGAGAAAGAGAAATGTTTCTTAAAATTAGTATGCTGCTGTTCTCCTGAAAACAGTAATATGGATGACTGGCTTTGAGAACAGGCCCATATTGTTTGCATCCTTGAAGCTGTACAGATAAAACTGATTTGAAAACACAGATCTCAAATTAGCTCGATTTTACTTTCCAGCTCCTCAAACATCTACCCTGGAGAGGTCTGTTTAGTTAATGAGTTATTTGGTATCTCCTGTAGAACCAGAGCATGCTAAATTACAGAACTAAAAGGGTCAGTCATCCAAGTAATATTTTCTCATTCTTCTAAATATGAGGAACTCAATTCTGGGATAGCAGACGCCCACAAGTTCATGGCCATATCAAGTACCCATTTGCCATGGGTGATTTTTGCAAAATGTATTGTTCTTTCCTTTTCCAGTGGTATCATTGAATTTTGCTGCTCCTCATACTGTATTCATCTTCTATCTCAAACTCCTACTCAGTTTCCTCCTTTTGCACCCTGGTGACATTCTCGGCATTTCTTTTATCCGCCTCAAATGTCTCTCGGTTCCAACAGGGACGATCTATAGGTACATATGGAGGAAATGCATCTGCTGTTAAATACAAAAGAGGAGAAGCCGCAGAATTCTGTTGATCTCTCTGTTGTGTCACCAGCACATAAGATGCTAATATTCCTATATGGGAGGGTGAGGCAGGTTCTTCTAAAACTCTGCTGAGATTTGAAGTTTTCTGGGTTTTTATTTTCCTCCTGAGGTATTTGTTTTCGTTCATTAGCTGGTCAATCTGCTGCTTGGCTTGTTGTAACTCCCTGAGGCTGGCAGCTAGCCACATATTAACCTGCCCCTTCTCTGCCTGGAGCTGTCTGAAGAGCTTAGAGTACATCATGGACTGCTTTTGGACTTCTTCCATCTCTCCCAGCCAATGGTTCACCTGCTGTTTGTGGTGAATACACTGCCTGAGCAACTCTTTTGTCTCGGTGGCCAACTGCTGGTACTGGGACTCCTTCTGCTGGTGTGACCCTCTGACCTCCAATTTCTCTTTAATCTGCTGCAGCTCCAGCTTAGTGGTGGCAAGTTGACTGTCAGTCTGTGCTTTGTCCTGTTGTAGTTGTTTGATATGCTCAGATAGCAGCTGGCCCTCCCTGCGCAGCCTGTCTATCACCGCAGCTAGCTGGCTGCATGTTGCTTTACATCTCTGGATGTATCCGAGGTCACTTTGCTCTTGCTGTCCCTTGACACTAAGCTGCTTTCTGGCCTCATGCAGATCCTGCTGCAGTTGCTTGTTGACCCACACCTGCTCTTCTAACAAGAGGTGAATGGCCACATTCTCTTGCTGCAAAGATCTGATCTGAACATGTAGGGCTGTTTTTTCTGGTTGATGGTGTGTATCAACAATCACCTCCACTTGTCCATCACACTGTTCACTGCTGATAACACTTCTGTCATTGCTAGCTGTCCTTTGTTGTTTCCTTTTTGAACTTTTTTGAAACTTCTTTAATTTCTTCTTGGCGGAGGCAAGCTGTTTCTTTCTAATGTCCTCTGCTGTTTCTGAGGCCTCTGAAGAATCTTTAAAAAAGAGATGAGGAGCTCGTAGGGTTGCTATTCGGCGAGCCTGTTGGAGCTGAGCACTTCTTGAGGTCAATCTGGTCTGTTGTTCTTTGGTGGTATGTTGAATTTCATCTTCATTATTCATGGATTTCATCTCCGGTGGTATAGTGGACATTGGCATTTAAGCAGTGTGCTGCACTGTGTTAGCAGTTTAGCAAACCGGTGCTAGAAATGTTTTGGCTTTTCATGAAGTCCATTCTGGGTAGCAACATGACCACACCCTGAAGATGAGAACATTGTGATAGATTAATCTTAGGACAAATGTTCAAAAAGAGCAGAGTAACACATAAGGACTAAAGGTGGCAGGTGGGTGCAGCATTGCTTCAGGAGAGGATATCTGTCTTTGGTACCTGGTGACAAGAAAATTTATGTCTCAAGCACATCTTTAAAGAGTAATACAATAACATTTGTTTGAATAGTACCAGTAATTTATTGCATTGAAGAAGATTGTATCATTTGATATTCTACCCCACCCCCACCATCTAAGATATGTAACTGTCTGCCAACTGTAATGGTCCTCTGGGAGGGGGAAAGCTTTTGTTAAAATAAGTTTTGCATGTACAGCAAAGTGGTTTCCAATTTCACATATACCTTCAAAAACATGTTTAAAAAGTACGTATGAAGTCTTGGTTTTGAGATTTGCAGTTTTAAATATTAAACCCTCAACAGTGCAAGAAGTCAATCTCCCCGCTCCCTGTCTTCTGCTGTATAATTGGTGAGGCCTATGTGGAGGCAGACATGCATCACTCTCAGAGGTGCTCCACTGGCATCACAGAGCAGAAATCAATCAGAACTTTGTGTGGTGATGGTGGTGATGTGACATCAGGATGCATAAATTATTGAGTGTTTATGGGAGCACAATATTTTTTAAGATTTTCTACAAACAGGATTGCAAAAAAGTTGGGACACTAAACAAATTGTGAATAAAAACTGAATGCAATGATGTGGAGATGGCAAATGTCAATATTTTATTTGTAATAGAAGGTAGATGACAGATCAAATGTTTAATCCGAGTAAATGTATCATTTTAAAGGAAAAATATGTTGATTGAAAATATCACAGTGTCAACAAATCCCAAAAAAGTTGGGACAAGTAGCAATAAGAGGCTGGAAAAAGTAAAGTTGAGCATAACAAAGAGCTGGAAGACCAATAAACACTACTTAGGTCAATTAGCAACATGATTTGGTATAAAAAGAGCTTCTCAGAGTGGCAGTGTCTCTCAGAAGCCAAGATGGGTAGAGGATCAACAATTCCCACAATGTTGCGCAGAAAGATAGTGGAGCAATATCAGAAAGGTGTTACCCAGCGAAAAATTGCAAAGACTTTGCATCTATCATCATCAACTGTGCATAACATCATCCGAAGGTTCAGAGAATCTGGAACAATCTCTGTGCGTAAGGGTCAAGGCCGTAAAACCATAGTGGATGCCCGTGATCTCCGGGCCCTTAAACGACACTGCACCACAAACAGGAATGCTACTGTAAAGGAAATCACAGAATGAGCTCAGGAATACTTCCAGAAACCATTGTCAGTGAACACAATCCACCGTGCCATCCGCGGTTGCCAGCTGAAACTCTACAGTGCAAAGAAGAAGCCATTTCTAAGCAAGATCCACAAGCTCAGGCGTTGTCACTGGGCCAGGGATCATTTAAAATGGAGTGTGGCAAAATGGAAGACTGTTCTGTGGTCAGACGAGTCACGATTCGAAGTTCTTTTTGGAAATCTGGGACGCCATGTCATCTGGACCAAAGAGGACAAGGACAACCCAAGTTGTTATCAACGCTCAGTTCAGAAGCCTGCATCTCTGATGGTATGGGGTTGCATGAGTGCGTGTGGCATGAGCAGCTTGCATGTCTGGAAAGGAACCATCAATGCAGAAAATTATATTCAGGTTCTAGAACAACATATACTCCCATCCAGACGTCATCTCTTTCAGGGAAGACCCTGCATTTTTCAACAAGATAATGCCAGACCACATTCTGCATCAATCACAACGTCATGGCTGCGTAGGAGAAGGATCCGGTACTGAAATGGCCAGTCTGCAGTCCAGATCTTTCACCTATAGAGAACATTTGGCGCATCATAAAGAGGAAGGTGCGACAAAGAAGGCCCAAGACGATTGAACAGTTAGAGGCCTGTATTAGACAAGAATGGGAGAGCATTCCTATTTCTAAACTTGAGAAACTGGTCTCCTCGGTCCCCAGACGTCTGTTGAGTGTTGTAAGAAGAAGGGGAGATGCCACACAGTGGTGAAAATGGCCTTGTTCCAACTTTTTTGGGATTTGTTGAAATTCTGAATCAACATATTTTTCCCTTAAAATGATACATTTTCTCAGTTTAAACTTTTGTTCCGTGATTTATGTTCTATTCTGAATAAAATATTAGAAGCTGGCACCTCCACATCATTGCATTCAGTTTTTATTCACGATTTGTATAGTGTCCCAACTTTTTTGGAATCCGGTTTGTATATTAGATGGTTATGTGTCTTTTATGTACTTTCCTATATCAATAAACAAAATTGCCTTGGGTTCCAAGGATGAAAACTACAAGGTACAAATCAAGGGTTTTTTTCTCTTTTCTTTGCAACTAATAAAGAATAAAGCTTTCCAGTTAATATAATGGGAACATTGCCACTCTCTTCTTTCTCAGTTTCTGGGGTTTCCGTTCTCCTCGTAAGTTACAGTGAAGTGCATGTACTCTGATCGTGCCCTTGACTGACAAACTCCTATCACTCTACATTTCTGTCTATTTCCTTAAGTCCTTCTGTACATCCATCCATCCATCCATTATCCAACCCGCTATAGCCTAACTACAGGGTCACGAGGGTCTGCTGGAGCCAATCCCAGCCAACATAGGGTGCAAGACAGGAAACAAACTCTGGGCAGGGCACCAGCCCACCACAGGGCACGCGCACACATATACACATACACACACACACCAAGCAAACACTCGGGACAATTTAGAATCGCCAATGCACCTAACCTGTATGTCTTTGTACTGTGGGAGGAAACCGGAGTACAGCAAACAGTAATTAGATGTTTTTCGAGTGTTACCTTTTGGTACTGCTGGTTTCAGTTCAGATCTCTACACAAGTTCTTCCTTTAGAGAAACTAAGACCCTTTATTGTGTGTGACTACCTATCTATCACAATTATTTGTAGTTGTGTGCATGAGTGTGCTATGCAGTGGACTGACATGTTGTCCATAGCAACTTTATCAATGGTTGGTACCTACTTTATGCCCAATGGTGTCTGGAAAAGCTCCAGGTCCTGGTAATCTTATACTCGGAGTGAAGCATTGGATAGATGAATGAAAAAAATTACTCTGTGATCTTTCATATTGGTTGATTTGTTGTTACATTTAGTTTAATTGCTGTATTGATTGTTAATCTATGTTTGTAAATGTATTAGTTATTATATCTGTTGTGAAATGATCAGACTCGACATATTTAAAAAGGTTTGGGGCAGCCACCCATATATTATCCCTGGCTGCAATGGGTTTTGAAATTGAGATTGAAGTGTCTCTGATGGAGTCCAAACAAGAACTGAGGATGGTTGAAGAAGATGGTGGCTTTAAATGTCCAGACAGGAAGTGACATGGGGAACTGGAAATGTTGGGTTTCTGGCATCGTCAACGGAAGTGATACTTTTCTGGACGCCAGAACCAGAAGTGATGCTCTTCTGGGCACCGGAACCAGAAGTGATGTCTCCAGGGTTGATTCAGGCAGGTTTTCCCATTTTTAGTCTGCACAGACAATAGAAGGTTTAGCGCACCCCTCCTCCTCCTGGCCTGGCATGGAATTACCTTCACTTCGTCCATACAGCTCCCCCCTATTTGCATGTGTGTGACACTTTTCACTTGCAGCAATCAACATCTATATATATAATTCACTAAGGCAAGACGACTATGGAAAGCATGCTGGAAGGGGCATGGATTCACTAAGCCGCCGACAAATGAGACAACTATGGCGCACGCAGGAAGGAGCCACGCCCACTAACTCCAAGTCCATTGGATACGACGACAACTCACAGAGCCACGCCCACCAACTCAGAAAAAATGGCGTCATTTATATTCGTCTGTCGTAGAGGCAACATGCGGCTCCGACCCACGTTGACTGTTCATAGAGGCATGTTTCTCGCGGAGGTGAATCGCCATATGCAGCGTGTAAAACGGTTTGCAAGGGTTATCCCATGGGATCCTTAAAACATTCCTTTACAACTAAGGTTGAAACACAAAGTAAGCAGTCTTTAAAAACCGAGTTTTCGGTTACGATGCACCATAGCACACTGTTTTACATGCTACATACAGCAAGTCGCTTCCGCGACAAACATGCGTCTTCTTAGATGCTCCTGCACTTTGTACACACCCACCTCACTACCTGTGCCTCTGTTTCATTACCGTCTCACCTGCTTCACCAATGCAGGCCCTGCAACAGTCGAGATGCTCTCTCAGCAGCTGAACTTCTCTATGCCCGACCGGTTAACACAGAGGCACCACACGACGCGGCAGGACTATCTAAGAAGAGGCATGTTTGTCACAGATGTAAATCGCTGTATGCGGTGTGTAAAACAGTTTGTTTGTCGCGGATATGAATCGTTGTATGCAGTGTGTAAAACAGTTTCCTAGGGGTTTCCCATGGTCTTAGACCCATCTAAGAAAAATCATGTCGCAGCTGTGAATCACTGAATGCAGTGTGTAAAACAGTTTGTTTGTCGCAGATGTGAATTGTCATAGAGCAGTTTTTTAGGGGTATTCCATTGTCTTACAGTTGGTGGGCGAGTCTCTGTTGGTTGCTCTTGCGAGCGGGCACATGACCACGCAGTGTGTGTGCTTCGAGAGCGTGGGTGGACGCGACAGCACCATCTAAGAAGATTCACATTTGTCACGGATGTGAATCGCTGTGTGCCGCGTGTACAAAGCTGTATTGTATGTTACCCTCTCCAGAGTTATATCTTTTCATTCACCTACAGTCGTATACACAATGAAGTAAGCAGTCTTTTAAAACCGAGTTTCCGGTTACAGCGCATGAGCGCGTGACCATATCAAACTGTTTTATTACACGCTACATACAGCAATTCGCATCCACGACAAACATGCGTCTTCTTAGATGCTCCTGCACTTTGTACACACCCCCCTCCCACCTCGCTACTACCATGGTCGGGTGTCTTTGTGGATTATATATACTGTAGAAAGGCAGCCAAAACCGCAAAGAGCAATGAAAAGTCTACGTGAGTCACAGGTGCATCTGGACTGTGCAAAGACAATGAGCGGGCAGTGCATACTGGACGAGAAATCAGCAAACTAGCATGATGGAGGGAGCGGGGTGGATGTCCTTCTCCTCTCTTCCCGTTCCACCCTCCGCCTGAGCGCCGCACGGACGATTGTGTGTTGGTTTGTTCCATGCATTGTTACAATGTTGCTTTTCTTGCTGATTTATTACATTACCAATTTTTCAAATGTCATTTTCTCCCTGTGCTTAAAAATCATTTAAAAAACGGCCTGATTATGCGGCGTATGGTACGCCGTGGGTTGGCTAGTAGTCAATATTACTTGACTATGTTTGCCTCTTCTGTAAGTTGCTTGGGATAAAAGCATCTGCCAAGCAAATACTGTAAATTTAAATGTTGGGCAGCATGGTTAAGCAAAACAGTGTAATATCTCTGTAATTCTGGGTTTCGTTCTGGGAGAGAATAATATACAGTGGTGTGAAAAACTATTTGCCCCCTTCCTGATTTCTTATTCTTTTGCATGTTTGTCACACAAAATGTTTCTGATCATCAAACACATTTAACCATTAGTCAAATATAACACAAGTAAACACAAAATGCAGTTTTTAAATGATGGTTTTATTATTTAGGAGAAAAAAATCCAAACCTACATGGCCCTGTGTGAAAAAGTAATTGCCCCTGAACCTAATAACTGGTTGGGCCACCCTTAGCAGCAATAACTGCAATCAAGCGTTTGATAACTTGCAATGAGTCTTTTACAGCGCTCTGGAGGAATTTTGGCCCACTCATCTTTGCAGAATTGTTGTAATTCAGCTTTATTTGAGGGTTTTCTAGCATGAACCGCCTTTTTAAGGTCAAGCCATAGCATCTCAATTGGATTCAGGTCAGGACTTTGACTAGGCCACTCCAAAGTCTTCATTTTGTTTTTCTTCAGCCATTCAGAGGTGGATTTGCTGGTGTGTTTTGGGTCATTGTCCTGTTGCAGCACCCAAGATCGCTTCAGCTCGAGTTGACGAACAGATGGCGGACATTCTCCTTCAGGATTTTTGGTAGACAGTAGAATTCATGGTTCCATCTATCACAGCAAGCCTTCCAGGTCCTGAAGCAGCAAAACAACCCCAGACCATCACACTACCACCACCATATTTTACTGTTGGTATGATGTTCTTTTCTGAAATGCTGTGTTCCTTTTACGCCAGATGTAATGGGACATTTGCCTTCCAAAAGTTCAACTTTTGTCTCATCAGTCCACAAGGTATTTTCCCAAAAGTCTTGGCAATCATTGAGATGTTTCTTAGCAAAATTGAGACGAGCCCTAATGTTCTTTTTGCTTAACAGTGGTTTGCGTCTTGGAAATCTGCCATGCAGGCCGTTTTTGCCCAGTCTCTTTCTTATGGTGGAGTCGTGAACACTGACCTTAATTGAGGCAAGTGAGGCCTGCAGTTCTTTAGACGTTGTCCTGGGGTCTTTGTGACCTCTCAGATGAGTTGTCTCTGCGCTCTTGGGGTAATTTTGGTCGGCCGGCCACTCCTGGGAACGTTCACCACTGTTCCATGTTTTTGCCATTTGTGGATAATGGCTCTCACTGTGGTTCGCTGGAATCCCAAAGCTTTAGAAATGGCTTTATAACCTTTACCAGACTGATAGATCTCAATTACTTCTGTTCTCATTTGTTCCTGAATTTCTTTGGATCTTGGCATGATGTCTAGCTTTTGAGGTGCTTTTGGTCTACTTCTCTGTGTCAGGCAGCTCCTATTTAAATGATTTCTTGATTGAAACAGGTGTGGCAGTAATCAGGCCTGGGGGTGGCTATGGAAATTGAACTCAGGTGTGATACACCACAGTTAGGTGATTTTTAACAAGGGGCAATTACTTTTTCACACAGGGCCATGTAGGTTTGGATTTTTTTTCTTCCTAAATAATAAAAACCATCATTTAAAAACTGCATTTTGTGTTTACTTGTGTTATATTTGACTAATGGTTAAATGTGTTTGATGATCAGAAACATTTTGTGTGACAAACAGGCAAAAGAATAAGAAATCAGGAAGGGGGCAAATAGTTTTTCACACCACTGTAGTTATTTAAGAGTAACAAAGTTATCGTGTATGAAGTGCTTTGGTATTCTTTCCATATTAAATATAGCATTTATCTTAAAAGTATCATAAAGGGTTAAGCAAAATGCTATTAGAAAAACAGATGAAGGCTGTGTGAGTAACAAGGAGATAAAATCCCCTAGGTGGGTTAGGAAGTGGCTGAATGTCATGTACGCAGTAAGACTTGACAGTTGTTTCATACACAGAAAGAGATGAATTTAAGAAATGTTTAAGAAGAAGGACAACAATGTAGTGAAAGAGGATTTTTATTTTCGGTATATAAGCTGGCTATCCTCTCAGAAAACATCTCATGTCTTTTAACCAATCAGAGTAACTGTAAGGAATAATTCGGTACTGTTGTGCAAATGTATAATTTGAATATCTGTGTTTATTCTGTGACCAACTGTTGACACCACTGTTTGGGATACTATCACTTAGTAGACTGTTGTAACAGGGTGCTCCCTCTTCAGGAAGAGAAATTAAAGACACCTTGAACAGGCTTCCTCCTGTCTCGTTCCTGACTCAAAGAGGTCCTAGTTGAGGACAAAATTCTTTCTTTAATATATTTACAATTTAATTTCTTCCACAATTGTCAATCTGGTCACTTCCTTTAAGGGCTTTGCTTGCTCTCACCTTTTCTACAGTGTTTATAGTAGCAGTAGGGTGTTAGCAATAAGAACTCAAGCAAAATGACACCTTTTATTGGCTAACTGAACCAATTTCAACGTGCAAGCTTTCGAGGCTACTCAGGCTCCTTTTTCAAGGAGGCTGTAATCAGTTGCCTCGAAAGCTTGTACATTGTAATCGCTTCAGTTAGCCAATAAAAGGTGTCATTTACAGTATGTAAAAAAAGTATTCACACCCTTTTTGAAGTTTTCACATTTTTTTGTTATACAGCATTGGATCACAGTAGTTTTAATTAGCCATTTTTGACACTAACCAACAAAAATTGACTCTTTAATGTCAAAGAGAAAACAGATCTCCACAAGGTGTTAACAAATATAAAATACAAGCTAATTAAACCTAATGTGACTTGATATTATGTGAACACTTCCAAGCGAGTGAATACTAGCTTTCTCCAGGTTCTTTCTTCGTGTGAAAGTCCATGCCCATTCGGAGGAGGCCCAGTGTCAGTAGATGTATGTTTGTAAATGTGCCTTGTAACTGGCCTGCTGCCCTAGCCAGGACTGACTGATTGCTGCTTAAAGATGATGGGAAACTTCAGCTGTTTGTGCTGTTTGTAAAGAATAGAGCAGTTTCAAAAAGTTAATAAATGGAAAGATAATGACTGTCTTAGCACCGTACTTAAAGATTTCATACAAAGTTGCCATTGGTGTTGCTACTTTATAAATGTCAGTGTACTGTAATTCACATTTTGAATCAACTGTCAAAAATTAGTATTTTTCTAATGTTTTCTATATTACCTTCGTTATTTTTTATACAGTAAAGCACAGTAACTAAACCCTGATTTTAATATTCAGGAAATGTAGTATTTGTAACATTGTCTATACAGAACTCCCACTGAATGTTTTAATTAAGTATTAAGTAATCTATTGTAGCTTGTGAGTATAAAAAATGGAGCTTAACACTTTGCATTTACAAACACTGCTGACCTCTGCTGGTGAAATAAAAGTAGCGCTCTAACATGGCCAAATAATGCAGGTCAAGTTACTTGTGTGGGCTGGGCTTTACCTTCAATTCTATGAATGAACACCTTTCCCAAGATTATAGAACTTGCAAAATGGGGTAGTAAACTGAGAGAAAGGACTTTTCCTATAGAGACATTCGATGGACCGTTAATACAGTACATTGTATTTCACTGATATTATGTACTTCTAGCAAGGGTGCTGTACCCTCAATATTGAAATACTAGGAGTCATACACAGCATCCATGACACAGCTTCCTTACACGAAAACATTAGCCTCATTTTATATAAAGCTTTTAATAAGTGCCTTCATAAGGAGGCATTATCTCAAAGCACTTGACAAAGCAAATAAAATTACAATAAACCCTTTTGCTTTGCAAGTGTATTTTGCAAGATGGAATTTCCATCATCCATCAATCCATTAGCAGAACTCGTTTTCCATTAAAGGGTCATGCAGTGCTTGAGATAATTTCAATGTAATATTTATTAAAAGAATGGATGCTTCAGCAATTTAATGTAAGACTGCCTAGGGAATAATAAATCACATTTATTCTAGGGGGAATATGTGCAGATGTGTTTTTACAATTAACATAAAAATACAATTCAAATTCAGCCAGCAATTGCCTTCAAATGGACCTTTTACTGTGAAAAGGAAAACAAGAAGGGATCAATGAAAACTAAATAAAGAAAGAATGAATAATCACATTTTATTTAGCAGCAATAACAGTGTAAAAATCATATATGGGATGATATTAATGATGCAGTCTTTCTATACATTTTTTTAAGCTCCATTTCCCTTGTGTGTAAAGATCATTCCAAATTCACAGTCATTAATGCAGGTTCTTTATCCAAGCAGATCTGACAGGTTATAGGGCCAAAGGGCGCCAAGCTCCTCCATTAGGGGTGTGCGATATTGACAAAAAATGATAACTCGATATTTTCTGGGATTTTGTCGATAACAATAAGTAGGCAATATTTTGCATCATTCAAAAATGTATTTGTAAAAATCTGATATCCAGTTCACTCTTTTAATAGGATATTGACTGTTGCTTACTATCAATATTAATAGAATCATATTTAAAGGAATACTCCACTCAAAATATATTTTCAAACACTACTTGCTCCATGTACTCTGTAATGATAGCTGAGAAAAAATATTAAATTTTTAGTATTCAAACACAGCTGAGTCGATAAGTCGATGATCAATACTGGATTGAGCCAAAGAATGTGGACAAAGAAAAACAAATCTCACATAACTCAGGAGAGTTTAACAAATTTTAGCAAATAATGAATGTACTTTGCACATTTTCACCCTACAAATGTATATCAGACATTTGGATGTGGAAGAAAAATCAGTCTTAGTGTGCAAAGTATTTTAGTATGCCCTCCACATTACAATATAGCATCTATCTTAGTAGTTTAAAAGGGGTCATAAATGTCAGAAAGCTGTTCTGGCATATCAGGAAACTGGATAGAGGCCAAATGAACAGCAAAGTCAAAGAGGTACCTGGAGAACCTCCAAATACACCAAATGTACTAAAGATGACTAAGAGATAAGTAGATGTCCTCTAAACAACAAGACTGGACAGTTGTCATACACAACGAAACTTCAAAGGCGATAGCTAAACCTAAAGGTATAAAAAGAACAAGAGTAAGATAGACTTTTATTTACTAAGTTATATGGGTATGTAAGCCAACAAACCAATCAGAGTAAATGTCAGGTGACGTGTATGTATTAATCGGCACTGTAAGGCAAATTCAGTTGTTTACATAATGGACCTCTGCCCTTATTATTTTCACCATACTACAGTGAAGAACGCACCCTCTTTATTATTTCCTGAGGGGTAAATTTAAGATGTTTCCTTTTGCCTGGTTTCTGACTCAAAGATGTTTTATCAAACTTGTCCTAGTAGAGGACAATTTTCTTTCATTAGTTAATATGTTTGATTTCTATCACATGGATTATGCAACACTAGTTATGTGAGATTTTGTTTTCTTTTTTCCATAGACATTTTTCCCATCCTTTGGTACTGCCCAGCATTGATCACTTATTGACGCCATTGAGCTTGAATATTCAATATTTAATTTCTCCATGAAAGCATGAGATTAAGTATTTTTCTTGGCCACCACTACAGGGAATAAGTATTATTTAAATAAATTATTTTTGGGTGGAGTGTTGTGGACTACTGACTCCTGAATGTTTTCATATTTTGTGCAGTGGTTAGTGTGCAGAGGGTGAAACAAGTTGGGATGTCTTTAACAGCAATTGATTTTCAACATAGTTTGCAGATTGCTGTCTTTTAAGCAACATCTGACTTTTCAAAGCCAAACCACCTCCATGCAGGTGTGGATAATCCACATCTAGCAATTATATCTAATGGCATGGATGGGTAGGTTGGTGGTATCTGTATTTTTTCTCCTGGTGCTGTCTGTGCACTCATTTTTAACTAGTTCTACTACCGTAACTAGTGGAGCAGTGACCATGTACACCTATACTAGCACACTCCATCCACTGTCAATGTGCACGTGCAGTAGTCTATTCTAATAGGCTACATGTAGTCTCACTGTGTCAGACGTATTTGGAGACAGCTATGATTGAATTTTCTTTAAAGCTAGGTAGGAACAATCACGGAGGATCATTTCTAAACCAATCCAATGCTTCATGAAAGCAGCGCTCAAAGTTGGGGGCAGTGGTTTTGAACTGCAAAGAGCAGAGGCGCTCTCATTAATTTGATCCAACAGAGAGCAAGCTTCTGATTACTGAACTGCTATATTCGTAATAATATGAATTACAAAATAAGCATTTGACGAAAACAATGTGTCACACCCCATCAATAGGAAATGAAAAGAGCTTTCATTAAGAGAGTTGATAACAATGAGCCCCCAAGAGATGCAGATTTCAGTACTCAGAACACCTAAATCAATAAATCTGCGTAAAGACACCAGTAAAGCATGCAGGAGGCTATGTAGCTACCACCATTTCATGGAACATCATAGTGAATAACTAAAGGAACTAACATTACTGTCTAAATGGAAATGTAAACATGCCATGCCACATTAGCCGCAGTGTTTAACACATGGTACAGTATATCCATAGACCACAATAATCATCTGAACAAAGATATTGTTGTATACAGAAACACTTCTCAAACATGTCTCTTCTGTTGCAGCACTCATTAAAATGTTTCTTTATTTTCTCTCAGCATCAAGTCTTTCGTTCAGTTTATTTTGCTCTCTCCCTGAGCCTCAGTGGTTTAACCTTCTTGGTTCTTCATGGAAGGGTATTTTAGGAAGAAGCCCTGTGGGTGTAGCCTTTGCAGCATAGGATTTCACCCCTGTTTACTGCTAACTTTTTAACAGGTTCTCCCCAGACATGTATTTTCGATATTCAGCTACATGACACAGTGATTGCATGGAAACCCAAGACATGTTTTTTGCAAAGTGAGTGACATATTCGATAATGTTGGCTCATAGATTGTTAAAACAACAATTAAGATATTATCATAGACAATACATATTGCACACTCCTACTTCCATTAAACTGGGAGCTCAGATTTACTGATTGGTGTCTTCCTATCAGCTAAAGCTACTGAGCAGTCTTCAACAAAAAAAGTGTGAGTTGTAACAGAAAAATATAACCTCCTTTGCAGATAATAAATTGTGAGCTTGTTGCCTCCCAGCAGAAATGACTGATGAGTCCAACCCAGGTATTTTTGCCATTACACGCCAATGATGATATTGACTTACTTTCTAGTATTTGAACATACACCCAGCCGGTTTATCACTGGGAGTGCACAAAGTGCGCTCACATACTGGCAACGTGCTTGAAGGGACCGACTCAATGGGCTTATTATGACTTGGATGAGTGGGTGGCCGCTCCACAAAGACAGTTGTAAAATTACGACCAGGACATGATGGGCTTTCAGAGGGGCAAGAAAGGGAATAGTTAACAATCAAATAGGGGTCTGCGCAAGTTAAAGACAGAGAACTCAAATATCTCAAAATGAACCAAACTCAAGATCAACAACAACCTGGAGTCAAAAGATCCTTATAGTATCTGTTTAGGCTTCTCCTCCATAGCCTTAGTACTTTATTTGTTTTATTCTTCAAACCACCATTCAGTGCACTGCCATCTTTTACTGGCAAGTATGATGACATCATAGGTCACAAATTACATTATTAGCAACAGGGAGCTTTACAGCAAACTTCTGATTTCTTTCTGATGTTATTTTTTTCTAAAATGTACACATTTTCTGAGCAATTCCTTTAGTTTAAAATTGAAAGTAAGTTTGTGGATTTCAAGTGTATTTCTAATGCTTAAAATTTGGTATGGTTTTATTTATTTATTTTTACAATATTTTATTTTCAGTTTTGGGGTCTCATTGCTGAGGCATGGGTAGATATGTTAGGGGAGGCGTATCCCAAGGAGCCGTGTTGGGTGGCATCGTTGGCATGGTGGTTTGTGGACCAACTCAACAGAAATTGTCGCTGTCTGGGTTTCTGGTTATTTAGTGAATATTCTGTGAAACGTTTCACAGAATGATTTTCTGGCAATCAACCAAATGTTCTGTTCTTTTGACTTTGAATGTTTGATCTCTCTGTTGGCTTGGTTTAATTGCTGGTCTTGATCCTCACTTTGTCTGTGACTTGGTTCTTATTTCCCAGTTCTTCTTATTTGCTATCTGCATACCAGCTTTGGAGTTGGAACACAAACTATATGGCAGAAGCCATGCAACCAACTTTGAAAATGGTGATGGAAATGTAAAAACACTTAACAAAATGACGATGCAACAATGACACACAAATATGAATATGAATAAATAAAAACAGTAATAACAAAATTATGTATACAAAAGTAACCTCTGGAGGAAACTACATGAGATTTTCACAGTGTACTAATTGATTTTTACTCCTTTTGCCCAGCACAACCACATTGTGAATCTGTTCCAAAGGTTCTCTTTCTTGTTTTTCTGTCAGCAAAGGTATGTCGCCACTACAATCAAATGTGGATGCTACACATAATTCGCGTGATAAGGGAAAAGCAAGTGAATTGGCTTCATTTCTTGGAATGATGATATATTCCTTATACTTTCTATCTAATTGTTCTGCTATGACTAAGCCACCACAATGACTACTGCAGAGGGGTACAACTTTCGATTGGTCCTCTCCTTGTAATCAATAAATTTGTTGTCTAAAACAACAGTTCACATCACCCACAGCCCCAGCACACTTCAATATCAGCAATTCTGTCTTCAAAGCTAGTAATCTTCTGGTATCAAAGCAATGCACTCGCAAGTGTAAGATGGCATTGAGCAACCTGTTGGTTTTACTTCTCTCTTCCTTCACCCACAAAACTGAAGTATTCTGTTTAGGATAACAAAGACTGTTTTTGCATTTGGGTCTGTGAGCACCGCCATGTTTATTCATTCTTTGCTGGGTATGTAGAAGAAGAGCCCAAAGAAATAACAAGTTGTCCCTGTATTTATTGTTACCACTCTACAGGAATGCTCAAAATAGCATGCAAGATGCCTCAAGAATTCCTCCAAGAGTACATGTCAGTGTCTCAGGAATCTGAACCTCCCTTTCAACCTTTTTTTGTTGGGGAATCATAAATACATGAAACTCAACATTAGCCAAGCCACAAAACTAAGGACCCCTATATCTGTTTTCCTCTTTTGCTTTACAGTAAGCCTCACCTGGGAGGTGTTCTGCATCAGCCATTTATGCACCTCTCCACTCAGAAGGGACTGCCATCAGTCAGCCTGTTCGCCTGCTAACACAGGCAGTTCATTTGAAGAACTATGTTAATATACAGTTAGACATTTTTTTTGTCTATGGCAGGAAGTGATCTACAGAGGGTCACTTCTATACATTAGAAATAGAATTGGCTGTTTATTATACATCAGGAAGATAGATTCTTTACTCTTTACTGTAAAAGAGAGTGTGGTAAAAGATTTAGAGTTTAGAGAATGTGTAAGGAATAAATTGGAAATATATTAAAGAAATAAATTTTGTCCTCAACTAGGACCTCTTTGAGTCAGGAATCAGACAGGTGGAAGCTTGTTCAATGTATCTTTATTTTCTCTTCATAAAGAAGGAGCAGTTGTCTGGCAAGGGATGGCCCTTGATAAAAAGGTATCACAAAATTGTCACATAGCAAAGACAGAGAGTCACATTTATATACAGGGTGACCCACAAAAAAGTGGCATGTTGTTAATTTTGGCCGCACTAGTACCCACTGACCACTTCAGTATACTGCCACCACATAAGTGGTTTCCAGGGGTCAGACAGCAAGGAAACAAGGCAGGCAACAAGACTGCAGCCACCTATCCGGTGGCAGATTAGATGGGAGCTGTATCAGTGGAGGCGGGCCACCCTGTACAACTGTGGTTGCATAGCAGAACTGAATTAATGCTTACACAACATCTTGACATTTATCCTGATTAGTTCATTAGCTTACACACCCAAACACATACCCAAAATAAAAATCTCTTTTAATACATTCTTGTCCTTTACAAAACTTCTAACACTCCCTGAGTTCAATTCATATTCTTTTATGTAGTTTCTGTGTATGTGACAACTATCAAGTCTTACTGGATACATGATAGTCAGCCACTTCTTCAAAACATCACCTAGAACTTTCTTGTTCCTCGTTGTTCTTTCTTGACCTTTATCTGGTTTCCTGATTCTATGCTTGAACAAGCTTAGACTATGTTTATTAACCCTTTATGCTACTTCTAAAAAAGATGCTACATTTATAATGTGGAAAGCATACCAACACTTTATACACAATAACTATATTACCCCTGAATCAATCAATCAATCAACATTTGCCAGCAGACCCCCGTGACCCTGTAGTTAGGATATAGCAGGTTGGATAATGGATGGATGCATGGACTATGTGACCCCTAAATCTCATTTTTCTTCCACAGGAAACAGCTTATGACATCAGAGGACATCAATCACACATAGTGAAACACATCATTTGAATGGAGAATTTAAAAAGTAGAAGGAAATTAAATAACATGGACCTGAAAGAATGCTGCACCATCCTGGATATAAGCATTCTTCACCCTTAGCTAGGCCTCTACAGCACTGTGAGTTGTTTGTTAATTTTGCTGTATTTTGATTTTTTTAATAATAATTATAACTTGTGAATTACCCCTTGGGATTAATAAAGTATCTATCTATCTATCTATCTATCTATCTATCTATCTATCTATCTATCTATCTATCTATCTAATTTTTGACAAGGTAAATGCCTTAAGATAAACACACACCTTGTCTGTCAGATCATTTGTTAAATTTTCTAGTTTATTTGCATATAAAAGACCCTGGATTAGATGGAGAGTTCATTCTGGTAGACTGATCTCACACTCATAACAGAAAAAAGCATAAATTAAATGACAAATCAAGACAAACAGTAGGACAGATTATGGTAAGCAAAAGGGGATAGCCACAATTTGTAACCATGTAGAAATTAACTGAGTGCTAAATTAATCTGTTCTATGGAGACCAAAAATAATTAGCCACAGTCTAAGAATCAGCATGTGCTGAAACAATTCTGTCAATTTACTTCATGAAAAAAGGGTTATAATGGAGTTATATGTGGTAGTCTAAGTTGTATCAGGATATTTAAAACCTAATGAAATGTTACTGCATTTACTAGAGCACAGCATGGACCACTAGACATGGAGGAGATTCCACATTAACTAAGCAATTGCATGTACCTGTATGTATTGTTAATGGATACATGTGGTATTTTTTTTGTCTTAAAAAGTATTTCTTCACAAACATAATATTGTAGTAGCCGGCATTGTAACCGTGGAAATAGGCAGAGTCTGGACAGCTGATTGGCAGCTGGATATTCACGGGTGTGCTGAGCTCTACATTTCAGGATCCCCGGAACTTTCTCATTACATTTTACAAGTCCAAGAAGGCTCGAGAAAACAGGTGTAGACCCACCAGGGCATTATAAATACAGCCTCGCAGATGATAACAGGAGGACGGAAAGGGACACTACGTGTGATGCTGGACGACCATCGGGAACACTACGAAAGTGGACCAGCCTGTCTAGTTAAGTGACTTTATTAGGCACCTTACAATGACAGGTGATTCTGGTAGAAAACTACTGTGAATCATTTGTTTTGAAATAAATGCACCCATTATTGGGCTTAATTCAGTGTGTTTCTCAAAATTTTCATCTTGATCTCATTACTATATATATATATATATATATATACAGTGATACCTTGAGATACGAGTTTAATTCGTTTAAATGTTTTTAAATAAGAAAAATGTACTCATAAATAACAAATAATGTATAAAGGCACAATACAAAAGAATAAAAGAACTACAATAAACTGGTTTTATTAAGTACAGTATAATGTACAGCATTTACCTTGGAGATCAGACGAGTTGAAGATGCTGACGGATGTGGTGGAGAAAGGCTGAAATGAATAACTGAATGTTATTCACTGATTTTTGCCCTTTTCGCCGCATCTTCCTCACTTTCATCTGAGGGGTTTTCGATAAAAACCTGTCCGATGAGGTCTGTTTCATCCTCTCTTTCAGAATGTTTCTAAAATGCGTTAGGCAAGTGTCATTAAATACAGCTGCTACGCGGTCAGTTGTAACTTTTTCAGGATGTTTCTTTTAAATAAACTCAAGCGTTAGGCAAGTGTCAATCAATAGAGCCGCTGCACGATCAGTTGTAACTTTTTCAGGATGTTTCTGTTTAATAAAGTCAATTGTTAGGCAAGTGTCATTAAATAGAACCACTGCGCAATCAGTTTTCATTTTTTCAGGGTGTTTATTTTCTTTAAAATTCAAAACTTTTTTCCCAAATTGCAAACACTCCTCCGCCTCTGCCTTCTCCGCGATACCGATCTCCTGCATTTGTATGTTGCTGCGTCTGTAGTTCCGTCAACTCCTCCATCATCAGTTCCTCTGAATGTGCGGTGATAAGCTCTTTGATGGCTCGTATTTCGAATTTTGGTTCCTAACTCAAGGCAAAAAATCAACTTAGTGATGGCTCGTATATCAAAAAACTCGTTCGTTGGGGCACTCGTATCTCAAGGTACTACTGTATATATCTATACTAATAAAAGGCAAAGCCCTCACTCACTCACTGACTGACTGACTCACTCATCACTAATTCTCCAACTTCCCGTGTAGGTGGAAGGCTGAAATTTGGCAGGCTCATTCCTTACAGCTTACTTACAAAAGTTGGGCAGGTTTCATTTTGAAATTCTAGGCGTAATGGTCATAACGGTCAACAATGCAAATACTGTCATAATTGAAACAAACCATGAAACTCAAACCGATTATGACAGCAGCAATCCAAGCTGTGAGATTTAAGACAAGATTACTGTTCACATGGCCAACTGTACGTTGCATCCTTAAGAGTAAGCTCAGCGCACAGCTTGGTCATGTTACAACCAGAGGGCCGAACTCACAATGTGGTATACAAAGAGATCCTTAACAAATAATTATTGGTATATTTTCCCTCCGTTTAAAAAGGTTTACCTTTCTTCTTAATAAAAATTTTAATGCAGTGCTTTGCCGCTGCGAAGTGCGGGTATTTTGCTATATGTATATATATGTGTGTATATGTATATATATGTTTATGTGTGTGTTTGTATATATATATATATATATATATGTATATATATATATATGACAGCAACACTCATGACAATGACAATGTCAATCATGTTACATTATTATTAAAATGTTTCCTTTTCTTCTTCATTACTTCTTTAACACACTACTTCTCCGCTGCAAAGCGCGGGTATTTTGCTAGTATATATATATATATATGCCCTGATCTACATACTGTCAAATAAACAAACCACACACCCTGGAGCTGACGTCCGAGGTTCGATTCCCGAGAGGGGGTGCAGTGAGTGTGTACTGCCTGATGAGGCCAGAATTAGGGCGAAACACGTGCCGCGTGCTGTTTGCATTATTTGACAGTAAAACTATTTCAATATATTCAATATATATATATCAGTGCTTCCCAATTCACCCCCTTGGTTTGAGAAGAAGTATGAAAAAATATGAGGTTAATGCAGAAAAACAGATCACCAATTGAAGCTTTATGAATAATGGATACTTTATTCGCCATCAATAATTGTTTTGGTAAAGCCATACTCAGTGTAATCCTCCTTCCATGTTATAATTTTTCTGCGACTAGCCATGATTAAATAAATGGTAAAAAAGTAAGAGCAAAGTGAGGGTGACTTATTCAGGCAGGCAGGCAGGCGACAGCTCAAATTTAGATATAGGTAGGTTCTATTTAGTCGCCAGAAATATCTTTGGTAGGAATGGAAGTTGAATTTAGTCTTTAAATTTCTATGGTGAAGAAAAATTTATGCAATGATGACTAAATTTAACTTACATTCCTACTAAACATATTTCTGTCGACCAAATAAAAATTACTTAAATTTAAAATTTAAATAGAACTTGAACAGATACGATAGTTCATAATACCCACGCAGCACTAAGTGCACGTAAGAGCAGGAGTCATCCGTTTTAACAAGCAGCGTATTGCACTGATACGAAATAGCCTGCCCATTTAATTATTTAGGAATGGATAGATAAATTAAAATTTTGTACAAATAATGTTTTTAATTTTTCTTCCTCGATGGATTCTGGTACCCCCAGCAACAGCTGCTCGCACCCCAAAGGATATATATACATATACATATACATATACATATAGATAGATAGATAGATAGATAGATAGATAGATAGGTATGTGTATGTATATGTGTGTGTATATATGTATATATGTATGTATATATATATATATATATATATATATATATATATATATATATATATATATGCCAGCAACACTCATGACAATGACAAAACAATTACATTGTCAATCATGTTACGTTATTATTAAAATGTTTCCTTTTCTTTTCATTACTTCTTTAACACACTACTTCTCATGCTAAGCTCGGATATTTTGCTAGTACAGTATATATATATACTGTGTGTGTATATATATATATATATATATATATATATATATATATATATATATATATATATATATATATATATATATACACTCATGGCCGAAATTATCAGCACCCCTGGAATTTTCCCAGAAAATGCACCATTTCTGCCAGAAAATCATTGCAATTACAAATGTTTTGGTATGCACGTTTATTTCCTTTATGTGCATTGGAACAACACAGAAAAAAAGCCAAATCTGACATACTTTCACACAAAACTCAAAATCCGGATTGGACAAAATTATTGGCACCCTCAACTTAATATTTGGTTGCACGCCCTTTGGAAAAAATAACTGAAATCAAGCGCTTCCTATAACCATCAACAAGCTTGCAAGCAAGGCAGCAAAACATCCCCAAAACATCTTAGAACCTCCACCATATTTGACTGTAGGTACTGTGTTCTTTTCTTTGTAGGCCTCATTCCATTTTCTGTAAACAGTAGAATGATGAGCTTTACCAAAAAGCTCTACCTTGGTCTCATCTGTCCACAAGACGTTCGCCCAGAAGGATTTTGGCTTCCTCAAGTACATTTTGGCAAACTCCAGTCTGGCTTTTTTATGTTTCTGTGTCAGCAGTGAGGTCCTCCTGGCTCTCCTGCCATAGCGTTTCATTTCGTTCAGATGTCCTGGAAGATATCCTTTGTTGCAGTCTTTTATCAATTTTTCTCTTCCGACCACGTCCAGTGAGATTAGCTACAATGCCATGTGTTGTGAACTTCTTGATTATGTTGTGCACAGTGGAAAAATGAACATGAAAATCTCTGGAGATGGACTTATAGCCTTGAGATTGTTGATATTTTTCCACAATTTTTGTTCTCAAGTCCTCAGACAATTCTCTGCTCTTCTTTCTGTTCTCCATGCTTAGTGTGGCACAATCAGACACACAACAGAAAGGTTGAGTCAACTTTTCTCCATTTTAACTGGCTTCAGGTGTGATTGCTATATTGCCAGCACCTGTTTCTTGCCACAGGTGAGTTCAAATGAGCATGCTTGAAATAAAACGATTTACTCACAATTTTGAAAAGGTGCCAATAAGTTTGTCCGGCCCATTTTTGGAGTTCTGTGTGACATGATGTCAGATTTGGCTTTTTTCTCTGTTTTTTTGTGCTGTTCAAATGCACATAAAAGAAATAAACATGTGTATACCAAAACACTTGTAATTGCAACAATTTTCTGGGAGAAATGGTGCATTTCCTGCAAAAAATCCAGGGGTGCCAATAATTTCGGCCATATATATATATATATATATATATATATATATATTGTCACGCATGTGCATCTGATGATCTCCTTGAAGACTCATTCAAGGTAAATGGTAACCCACCAGGGCAAGAGGGGATGCTGTCGCTAAACTTGTTCCCTTCTTTCCCCACAGCTCCCAGAAACCTCCCAGTGAAGGAAATTAGTTCCACCCCTTCCATTCCTCCCATTATAAAAAGACCGGGTGCCTCCACTAAGTCGCCTTGTCTTGATGAGTTCTGGAGAGTGAAAGCTGTGGGAAAATCTGCCGTTGTTTTGTTTGCTGTTACTAAGCACTATAGTAGTTTTTGTTTTGTTCTCGTTTGCCGGCTTGAGTCCCAAACCTTTTTGATTTATTCTGGCTTTGCTTGAACCCCTGTTTGGCCACCCCACTATGTGTATATTGTGGACGCGGCCTGGACACAGACAGGCGGACATGTTATGTTACTCACCACCACACGTATTTTATTTACAACTATTTACACAAATAATGGTCACTCAGACCCAGTCCAATGTGCACAAACCCCAATATTCAGTCCTAGCCACTCAAATGCCTTTCTTCGGGCCACCTCCACTCTCCTCTCTTGCCTCTTCCTCTTCCACCCGACTCTAGCCTCAAATGAAGGGAGACGGCCCCTTTTATACACTCCCCGGATGAGCTCCAGGTGCTTCTGACACACCCCTGTTGGCCACGCCTACGTGTGGCGGAAGTGTCGGCTGCTCTCCCAGCAGCTCCCCGGGTGTCCTCTTAATTCAGGTCCCCAAGGCATTGGGGCGCCTCCTGGTGGTGACCACGGGCCGCTACAGGGTGGGGCTTCCATGCCCTCAATCCGTGGCCCCCAGAGCAACCAGGAAGTTGGCCCCCACGTAATCCAGGGTGTGCGCAGACCCACATCCGGTCCCTCACGGCATCCCGGCCGGGTCGTTGCCCCTGGCATCCCTGACAATAAATATATATATATATATATATATATATATATATATATATATATATATATATATATATATATATATATATATATATATATATATATATATATATATATTCATTTACAGTGCATAATTATGTCCTAAAGACATACATGTTGCCTATCCTTTGTGTTTTAAAATGGATGAGATGCTATGGAGCATGGAGAACCACCAGAAAATAAAAGCTTAAAAATGTACTAAATATATCCTTTTTTCAAACCAAGAAATTTTTCAAGCACCAATCTGCATATTGAGATTACACACTCATTGTAGTAATCAGACTCCCAGTAATCAGAATCTGTGAAACAATGTAACAAATAATCAAAATAATGGAAAATCCAACAATAAACAGAGATACTTATAGAACAGGAAAGTGCTTTAAATGATGAATGGATCCTACTTTTTTTTCTTCTTGTTTGCGGCAGTTTTTACACTCTGTAGTTCATTACTGCCATCTTCTGTATTGGAGCTGGTAATATCCTTATTTCCTTTTAATGAGTTTTTTAAATATGTTAATATTTTTTCTTGTATTTATTTTTTAGAACTTCCTAATATATTTTTTAAGCTCAGGTAATGGATACCTAAGGATATTAACTGTCTTTTCAGCCAGACATGGTCCATTTCATATATTTTACATTGCAGAAAAATGTGTGATACAGATTCTGTGGTTAAACATTCCTTACAGTTCCCAAATGTTAATTTCCCAATAATTTTAGATTACCGTTTAACTCACAGTGACCTATTCATAATATTCTTAAAATAATTTCCTTTATCCCTTTGCTTAGGCTGGGTGGGGCAAGGTGGGAGAGAGTGGGTTGGGTTACTTTGTATGCTATGTCCGTTTATTGAAATATCCTGCCAATTTGTTTTTATTTTATAAAAAGATAACCACAAAAAAAGCAATACCATCCCCATAAACTGAACCCTGAATTTAAAATAAATGCCTAGGTGCATTTCCATAATTTCTCAATTTTCTTTTTACAGAAATTTCTTATTTCTTTTAAACTTAGTGATGATTACAACTTCAGAACCTTCTCAGCTAGTTTAGATAACCAGAGGGAGGGCTCAAAAGTGGTGATAGAGAGCTATAAAACCCATAACAATGGCAGAAAAGAACAGAAAAACGCCTCATTAAGACAGCAAGAAAGGTCAAAACAAACTCATTCATGGCAGTGATAAATTATGCCATTGTTTTTCTTTTCCAATTGGTAATTTGTAACTGGAATTCCAGTATATGCAATTAATCATGTATCCCGTCACAGGTCCTGGAGTGTTTGTCTATCCTAGAGCACTTGGGCCAGGCAGGGCCCACTCAAACACACAGAACTCATTTAGAGTTGACAGTGTGGGATGTGGAAGGAAAACATAAGATGACACAGAACAGATGCAGGATTCAAACTCACTGCTTCGAAGATGTGAGGAAGCAGGACTAACAACTGATGATCTGTATGCACTCATGCAAGGTGTGACTTGTAAACAATAAGACTGGGTTTCTGTCGATCAAACCACATCACACAGGTGAACACTGACCTTGGACAAGCATAAAGAAGCTCTGCATGTTTCTGTTATATTGCATTATTAGTTTATTGTCATGCTTTGTTTGAAGTTTACATGTTTTTTTTTTGTGTGTCAGAAAAATGAACAGTTCATAAATCGAGTAACGTATCAATTTGAAATTTTTGGTGATATTGAGCAAAATAGCTTCTGAATCTTTTCAGATCCTAAGTGAAGTTTACAAGAAAGAATGCATGTCATGTACACATGTCTTTGAATATTACAAAACATTTTGTGGAGGCTGAGAAAATTTCGAAGATGATGAAAATCTTGGACACCCATACACTTCAAAAACAGACCAGAATTTGCAAAACATTGATGAAATTGTTTAAAATGATTAAGACCTCAGCATCAGAATAATTGCATAAATGGTTCACATTGATAAAGAGATTGTCAAGCAAATTTTCCACCACAATTTGAACATGACAAACATTCCAGATGGAGCAAGAGTGAACTGGCACTACTACAACCAGGTTCTGGAAACATTTAGAGAAAGGGTCAGAAGAAAGACGCCACAATTGTAGGAAAATGGTTCCATTCTACATCAAGATAATGCACCAGTCTATTCTGTGAATTTAGTGAATCAGTTTTTGGCTGAAAACACATTGCAGAGCTTGAACACCATTCCTATTCTCCAGATGTTCCTCCATGTGATTATTTTCTTTTCCCTACGTCAAGTCTGAATTCTAGGGAACCTGTTTTGAATTTGTCAATGACACTCTTAAAAATAATGGTTCTCTAATGGCACTTTATGGTTCTTTACTGGGTTGTATGGTTCCTCATAGCACCGTTGCTTGACAAAGCACCATTTAATTCAGGTAAGGGTTCTTTGCATATGAAGTTGGTTCTTTGTGCTTTGACAAATTTCCTAATATGTAGAAAAAAACTAAAATCTTTAATATATGATAGGCCACCTAGCAGAGCACTAAGAGATTAAGAAAACCTGGAGCTACCCTCTGTTATTGTATGCAACAAGGGTCCTTTTAAAATCATGAGCCACTGGTATTTCACTAATCTGTTACCATCTATTCATGGTTATTTATTGTATGGAACCTTTTAAAGATCTAAATAAATAAAGCTTCCTTCTGGAGAGGTCTTTTGGGAACCAAAAATGGTTCCCCTTTGCCATTTTTCTGATGAGCCTCTCTGGCACCTTTATTTTTAGGAGTGCAGATGAAGAAGAAAATGACAGTGCTATTGAGACAACTGACAGAATTAACCTACCTCCTTTGATATGTGGAAAATCAGAATGCAGCAGTAGTATATTGAGGGGAAAATGAGTTGAAATGTATGTTTTCCTCTTTAGAATTAAGTGAAATCATCAGTCTAGTTATTTAATAGCCACACCTTGACAATGCAAACATGACAACAGCCATCACTGAACCCAAAAGAACTTAAGAAATGGAGCTCAGAGACTAGAATACAGTGGCAAATAAATAATCAAAATAAAGTGAAAAATTGTAGCAGTAGAAACAGATAATAATAAATCAGAGTTAATAACTGCCAAATTGAGCCAGAAAATTGCATGGAATGGGCGTAATGTAGTGAGGAAAATACATTTTAGAGAAGCAAGAGTAAAAAAATATTGTTACTGTTGAAAAAATGCATCATACAACATAAAGCTGGTAATACAGATTTATACCCAGTGTTGTAGTAGAGTGTTGTACCGTGTTTGCCATTATGGATACAATGAGAAGTCAAGCAAATTTTCATTATATCTTGCCTGAAGAAGGGTCCTGAGCTGCCTCGAAAGCTTGCATATTGCAACCTCTTTAGTTAGCCAATATAAGGTGTCATTTCGCTTGACTTCTCATTATACCTTGGGTACAAGGTTTATTTAAGGCAGTGGTGGAAGATGTTGAGCTTGGGTGATGTAATAATGTGAAATATCCAGTAGGTGGCAGGATAGTCAAAAAATCTAAATAGCAGTAGCTGTGACTAAGCAGACGAGAGGAAGCTGTGCAGAAGGTGGAGGGAGACTGCTACTACTTCTCTTGTTGCTGCTGTTGCTTGTAGAGATATCCTTTTATTCAACAATTTCTGACTTTTTTATGTAATGACAAGTCAAGCAAAATGACACCTTTTATTGGCAAACTAAAAAGATTACAATATGCAAGCTTTTGAGGCAACTCAGGCCCCTTCTTCAGACAAGATGTAATAGAGAGACTGAAGTTCCCTGTAAAGTTACTTCAACTAGCAGTTCCTGTCAGCTTTCCATAAAAGAAATGAAAGCATTGATGCATGTACAATAGGTCTACATTTTCAAGATCCAAAATGCAGCTTAACTCCATTTAAACACATTAAGACTCCTTTAGAGTGAATCCGATGTTTTCAAAAATAGTGACAACAAATATGGTGATTCATTTTTACCTTTGGACCCTTAATATGACATTTATTTTTATTTTAATATGATATTTTTTAACAAATTATTTTTGTCTTTATTTATTATTTTTGCTTTTGTGAGACACCCTGACTTTTGTACTTTATAAATATGTGTTATTATCATTACTATTCCATGTTATTCTCACCTTTCACATATTCAGCCTAATTGTAAAGTTTTTCTTTTTATTGGCCTGTTCTCAACACTTTTTGAAGTATATGGAAGGCCCGTTTTCTCAAAATGGACAGGGTTTATTGTGCCTGGGAGACGTTTCAAGTATTTTTGAATCCTGATCCAAGCACTTCCATCACAATTGGAATCACTTGGGTTTTAGATTTCACAGTCTGATGGTCTTTGTGTTTTCTGATTTTTTTTCTGCTTCTTTCAAAGAGGTATTAGCATTGTCAAGGACTGCCACAGCAATCAGCAGACATATGGTATCCTTCTAGTTGTGGAATATGATATGTGCACTATTTGGACTGTTGGGACAATTATTTTAAACAGCCATGTCAAATGCAACACCAGATTAACACCCCTACATGCCCCTGGCTGATTTGATGAGTAGAGCTCCTTAACAGAGAGTTGATCACATTCGCGGACACTCAGCCGTTTAGTGCAGCACAGTAATTCTCATTATTTATTGTGCATTGGCACTCAACCATATGTATTGAGTGAAGTGGGTGTGGGGTTCGACTTGGTGGTTTCATCACGTGGACATTTGATTGTTTCATAGAGGGAGGAAGGGAGGGAGTGTTTGGTTGAAAGGCCCCCTGCTATCAATGGCCCCTGGGTGCACACCCAGAACGCCCTAATGGTAGATCTGTCCCTGGTCATTCACAATTACCAATTGTGAATTGTGAATTACCAACTGTGCCATACGTGTGCTTTGTCACTGTGCCATACGTGTGCTTTGTGCTGACGTGTGCTTTGCAAACGCTAGAGTCTGTTGAGAGTGTCGGTTTGTTCTGTGGTGTGAGATTTACATTAAAAAAATACATTTTGCTCTTAAAAACTTGGGTTTTGGTTGCCTCTAAGGAACCGTGTGGGAATTTTTAAAGCTTTTTTCCCTTTAGAAGGGTTTTTTTTTGCTTTTTTTTTCGCCCGCACAAGAGCAAAAGTAGCTGGGTGTTTGGAAGCGCGCTTGGAAAAGTTATTTGTACTTGTTCTTTTTCTTGTTATCTGTATTTGAATTAGCATCGAGGCGGCAGGGTAGAAAGCAGCAGTAACTGATATCGGCATTTGTAAATAAATAACCGCGTCGTCGTAACAGCGATTCCTTAGTTTAAAGGAAAAGAAAAAAAAGCCGCGGCTGACTTCAAAGCAGTAAAAGGTGGAAACTCAGTAGTGCGCAGGTAAGCAGCCAGCGTTAAGACACCGATCAGGCACAAGGAGCAGTAGGAGCAAATAAGGTAGTAAAGTTTTATTTATTTGTTTTATTTTAGATTAAACAGTCCTTAGCCGTCCAGAGGCAGAACAGTTAAGTGGGCGACAGCGTATTGGTTCATTAATACGGGGGAATACAAACAGTGCGAGTGAAGAGCTTATAAGTAAGAAGAGCGCAAAGCTAGAAGAGACAGAGAAAAGTAAAGTTAACCTCATAGAAAGGCAAACAGCAGGCAGCTGAGAGGGAGAACAGTACAGGAGCTTAAGGGGAAAAGGTGTAAAATATCTGTAGCAGATCTTAGTGTTACCATTTAAGTTAAGGAGCAGCTGAAAGAAGAAGAAATTTAATTTTAAGAAAAAAAAATATATAGTTAAGGCAGCTTAGTAATCCCAAATCAAATTTTAATAATGAGGCCAGTGCAATGCAAGTCCTGTTGGATGTTGGACTTTTAGATGATGGTTTGGAAGAGCCAGTTGTCTATGAGGGCTACATCTGCAAGAGATGCCAGCTGATCCAGCACCTCGAGCTCAGGGTCGCTGAACTGGAGGAGGAGTTGGCTGACCTGCGTTGTAATAGAGAATTGGCGGACTTGGCCCAGGTGTCCTTTAGAGATAGTGTGCACCCCTAAGGTGGCGGGGAGGAGATTCCAGACCAGACAGGTAGGAATAGGTGGGTCACGGTCGCAAGGCGTAAGGTAAAGGGTGCACACTGTCCGGGGGCATCAACCCCAGAATTAGAAGTGTCTAACCGTTATCATGTCCTGGCGGAGCTGGACGGTGACTCTGATAATTCTGAGGTGGTAGGCAGGGTTGAGGAGCCCCAACGGGCCACCTCAAAACCAGTTCCCAAAAAGAGAGAGGTAGTGATAGTTGGGGACTCAATCATTAGGGGGATTGAAGCGCAGGTGTGCTCCAGAGAGAGAGAGTCTCGGACGGTGTGTTGCCTTCCGGGAGCACAGGTGGGAGACCTCCTGGAAGGGTGGATAGGCTCTTGGCCAGAGCGGGTGGATCCAGTTGTCATTGTCCACGTTGGAACAAATGACATACATAAGGGTAGTCTGTCAGTTCTGCGATCCAAATTCAAAGAGTTAGGTACCAAGCTGAGGAGCAGAACTGACAAGGTAGTCTTCTCCGAAGTTCTGCCTGTGCCACGCGCCAGTCCAGGTAAGATTGAGGAGATTAGAAGGCTTAACGCTGGCTCAAATCTTGGTGCAGGGTAGAAGGGTATAGGTTTATGGGGCATTGGGACTCCTTTTGGAACAGATGGGACCTGTTCCGCCGTGACGGGTTACATCTGAACCGGAGGGGCACCAATGTATTGGGGAGGCGTATGTGTAGGCTAGTCGAGGATTGTTTAAACTAGGGAATGGGGGCAGGGAGTTTAGGACAGGCCAGATTTAGATCTATACATGGAAGAACAAACAATGGTGTAGAAATAAAAATGCATAGTAATGTAAATTTTAAGCAAACACGTAAAGATAGAAGGATTAACACATTAAAAATAGCTTGCCTTAATGCTAGAAGTATCAAAAATAAGGTAAGTGAGTTGGAGTTGTATGTAGCAGAGCACAATTATGATATTATAGCAATAACGGAAACCTGGCTAAATAACAAAGATGGGGATGAGTGTAACATAGAGGGATACACATTTTTAGGAAGGATAGACAGAACAGAAAAGGAGGTGGGGTTGCTGTTTATGCCAAACAGGAATTAAATGTAAGTCATCTTCAGTTGGATGATGAGCCCCATCTTAGTGAGGACATGTGGCTTCGCCTGGAAAATATTAGGGAAAAGGTCTCATTTTAGGAGTGTGTTATAGACCACCCAATTCAGACAGTAATTTCAACACACATCTTTTAGTAATATCAAAAGGCAAGTTTACAGGGGGATATTATAGTCATGGGAGACTTTAATTATCCAAATATTAACTGGGATAACCTTACAGATGGAGGAGCACAAGAGCAGGAGTTTTAGAAGTAATCGCGACTGTTTTTAACACAGCATGTTAAAGCACCAACAAGGGGTGAAGCCTATCTGGATTTAGTATTCTGTAATAATCAGGATAGAATTGAGGGTGTAGAGGTGATTGAACCACTAGGGTCAAGTGACCATAATGTAATACAATTCTCAGTATTTTGTAAGAGTACAGATGCAAAGACTAAAATTGTTAAGTTGAACTTTAGTAGGGCTAATTTTGAGCAGATGCGACAAAGTCTAAGTAGGATAGACTGGGATAAGCTTTTAAATGTGGAGACAGTCGAGGAGCAGTGGAACAGGTTTAAAATGTTTTACATGTAATGCAGGACAGATACATACCTAAATTTGGAAGTAATAGGAAACTAAAAAATCTCCACGATGGATTAATAAAGATTTAAAAAGAAGTTGCAAAGGAAAAACTGCTGTATAAGGCATATAAGACTAATGACTGCAAAGAGAACCGTAGCGTATGAGAACATGAGGGCAACCATTAAGAAGGATATCAGAGAGGCTAAAAGACAGTTGGAGAGGAATATAGCAGATAAGGCGAAAGAAGACCCCAAGAGATTCTTTCAGTATTTTAGTAGTAAAAGAACAGTTAAGGAGGAGGTCAAGTTCATCAGGAATAGTAAAGGGAATTAAAAGATACAGACAATGAAATAGCAGATGCCCTAAACTTACATTTTTCTGAGGTGTTTACAAGTGAGCAAGTGGATAACCTGCCAGAGGTAAACACAACTACTAAGGAGGTACTGAGGGATTTGGAAATTGTAGAGGGAGAAGTGCTGCTCAGATTAAATAAGATGAAATCAAACAAATCACCAGGCCCAGATAATATTTATCCTCGTGTTCTTAAGGAGGCTAGTGAGTACATATATAAACCCTTGACACATATTTTTAGGAAGTCACTGTGCACTGGAGAGATTCCAAAGGACTGGAAAATGGCAAATATCATCCCATTATATAAAAAGGGTGACAGGGCAGATCCAAGCAACTATAGGCCAGTAAGCTTAACAAGCATCACAGGAAAATTAATGGAAGGAATTATTAAGGATAAGATTGAGCAACACATGACAAGGACAGGAGTTATTCTGAACAGTCAGCATGGGTTCAGAAGGGGAGGTCGTGTTTTACTAACATGTTGGAATTCTATGAGGAGGCAACAAAAGGATACGATCAAAGTGGAGCTTATGATATTATTTATCTGGACTTTCAGAAAGCATTTGATAAGGTGCCACATGAGAGGTTGGGCATCAAGTTAAAAGAAGTGGGAATTCAGGGTGATGTTTTTAGATGGGTGCAGAATTGGCTCAGACACAGGAAGCAGAGGGTGATGGTGCGAGGAACCTCATCAGAACTGGCTGATGTTAAGAGTGGTGTTCCACAGGGGTCAGTGCTAGGGCCGCTGCTATTTTTAATATATATAAATGATTTAGATAGGAATATAAGTAACAAGCTGGTTAAGTTTGCAGATGATACCAAGATAGGTGGATTAGCAGATAATTTGGAATCCGTTATATCATTACAGAAGGACTTGGATAGCATACAGGCTTGGGCAGATTTGTGGCAGATGAAATTTAATGTCAGTAAATGTAAAGTATTACACATAGGAAGTAAAAATATTAGGTTTGAATACACAATGGGCGGTCGAAAAATCGAGAGTACACCTTATGAGAAGGATTTAGGAGTCATAGTGGACTCCAAGCTATCAACTTCCAAACAGTGTTCAGAAGCCATTAAGAAGGCTAACAGAATGTTAGGTTATATAGCACGATCTGTGGAGTACAAGTCCAAGGAGGTTATGCTCAACCTTTATAATGCACTGGTGAGGCCTCATCTTGAGTACTGTGTGCAGTTTTGGTCTCCAGGCTACAAAAGGACATAGCAGCACTAGAAAAGGTCCAGAGAAGAGCGACTAGGCTGATTCCAGGTCTACAGGGGTTGAATTATGAGGAAAGATTAAAAGAGCTGGGCCTTTACAGTTTAAGCAAAAGAAGATTAAGAGGTGACATGATTGAAGTGTTTAAAATTATGAAGGGAATTAGTACAGTGGATCGAGACTTGTATTTTAAAATGAGCTCATCAAGAACACGGGGACACAGTTGGAAACTTGTTAAGGGTAAATTTCGCACAAACATTAGGAAGTTTTTCTTTACACAAAGAACGATAGACACTTGGAATAAGTTACCAAGTAGTGTGGTAGACAGTAAGACGTTAGGGACTTTCAAAACTCGACTTGATGTTTTCTTGGAGGAAGCAAGTGGATAGGACTGGCGAGCTTTGTTGGGCTGAATGGCCTGTTCTCGTCTAGATTGTTCTAATTGTTCTAATTGTTCTAATTGTTCTAATTTTAATTGTTCAGTTTGTATGACTTTTTTGGCTTGTGATTTTACCAGAGATCAGGTGTGCTAATGCTGAATTGCTTAAGCATAGACACATGCAGATACAGTAGGTAGCAGTTCAGTTGTGCTGAAGTGTGTATACTGCCAACACTAGCACTGGGCGACCAGCCCTGATGTGACTGATATGCTCTTCATGCTGGTGGTGTCGCAGTCTGCACTTGCTGTCTACATTCTGCTTAACAGTCTTGCTCTGATGGTGAAGCGCTTAATCTTGAGCTGCTGCTATAAGACTCTCTGTTTCTGATTTGAGTCCTCCACTCCATTGCTTATTCATGTTCATCTATTTATCTACAGTTAGGTCCATAAATATTTGGACAGAGACAACTTTTTTCTAATTTTGGTTTTGTACATTACCACAATAAATTTTAAATGAAACAACTCAGATGCAGTTGAAGTGCAGACTTTCAGCTTTAATTCAATGGGCTGAACAAAAAGATTGCATAAAAATGTGAGGCAACTAAAGCATTATCAATTGAGATTTAACCATGCCTGGTGCCAGAAATAAAAGACAAAGAGTAGGACAGCTGCTGTACAGACTTTTAAATGTTTGAAGCCCTGCACAAAATGCAGAACACGCAGCATGGCAGTAGCATCAAGCCAGCAGCTGATCGAGCAAAGAGGAGGTAAAAAAAACTGTATTTGATTCCCATTGTATCACCGTTTAAGAGGGGGTTTTAGAGGAGCGACCACGTCTCCTTGAGGTGCGTTCAGCCCCTGTCTTCACAATGCGAGTGGCAGAGACGCGAAGTGGCTAGCTCGTAGTGCGGGCCGGGGGGTTGGTGAGCAAAGTGAGCAGGGGGGCGAACCCCCTAATATAATATAATATAATATAATATAATATAATATAATATAATATAATCCTCTTTAATAAAACCCCTATGTGCGTCCAGGTGTCCGTGTGTGTGTCTTCTGGTGAAGTGTGCATGCGCGGGGTCACACGGCACGTGTTCAGTCTCTTCCTGTGCATTCCCTGTGCAGACACACACACAGGCACATGCACGACAGACACACGGACGCACACACACACACACGCACGCACACATACACAGGCGCGTGCGGGACGCACACACACACAGGTGTGCGCGTGCATTGTTGCAATGTTACTTTTCTTGGTTGTTTATTAAATTTTCAAATGTTCATTTTTTTCCCAGTGCTTGAAACTCATTAAAAAAAATGTGTTTTTAGCGAGCGGGTCGTAAGGCTATAGCAAACTCTTCCAGTCTTAGTTTTCTGTTCAAGGTTTTCTTAGTGTTATTCAATGTTTTTACATTTAGTTTACTATTACACTGTGCATTCAGTGGTATAATTAACTATATTTGTGCTTAAAAACGTAAAAATATATATTTACATACAGTTCATACGGTCTGGAATGGATTAATTGTATTTACATACAATCCTATGGGGGAAATTACTTCGGTTCACAACCAAATCGGATTAGAACCAGAGTTTTGGAACGAATTATGGTCGTGAGCCGAGGTTCCACTGTATTACTGTCAGACACAATTGCAGGCATTTTACGGAAACACAAACCAGTATTACTGAGAAAGAAAATTAAAGGCACACAATACAGTGACACATATTACAGCTACATACAAGGTCCCTTGCCATTTAATATAGACTGTTCCTACTAATGTTTATGCACTACTGTTCTAGCGCCCATTATTGTAACGGGCTTAATGTCTAGTATAATATAATATAATATAATATAATATAATATAATATAATATAATATAATATAATTGGATCCAGTGTCCTGTGTTCAAATCCCATGCCTAGCCATTGCTTGTCGCATGGTGTTTGTGCATTTCTTCGTGTCTGTATGGGTTTTTCTCCCAGTAGTCTGGTTTTCCTCCCACATCTCAGAGGCGTGCAGGTTTGGTTTATTAGAGATTCTAAACTGGCTCGTATGAGTGTAACTGAATGTATGGGTGAGCCCTGCATTGTACCCAATCCTGCTCGATTAAGCTAATGCCCACCATTACCCTAAATTGCATTTAAAGGGTTTCTTATGTTATGTTTTGTTAAATATAGAGTATATTTCAAGTGGCTCTTCTTCCTCTTGTTTCATCAGGAATCAGCCCTATACTTTTTCACTGTCAGTATTGAATTTATAAATTTCACTCAATCAAATAAAATGTGCAAATACTGTTTGTTACGTGCACAGAACTGTGTTGTGTTTGGTAAGAATGAATATTGTGATACAGACTCATCTGCTGATCATGAGTCACACACCTTCCCTGCTTGAAAACATCAAAGTAAAATACTGGCTGTTTGCTCTTTTGTTTTCTTTTTTTCTTCCTAAGCTCAATGTATGCTTAAATTTCCATGAAAATAGAAACTGTGACCTCTTTTCTGGAATAGCTAAGCCTACAATATGCATTTCCTCTTCAGTAGGATGGCTTATTACAATAACTCTGTTCATAAAAACAAAACAAAACAGAAAGGATCTGCATGTCAAAACAGTTTAGCTTTGAAGTAAATAAAAATAGACAGAGGGATACCGTCCGGTGGGAGGGCTGAAGTGGGTTTTTTCAAGTTTATTCAGTCTTTGTATGGCGTTTCCTTACTACAGCCTTAATTACCTACGGTGGCTGAGTTTCAGGATGATGATGGTTATTGTTATGTGATAATGGAAAGCTGCATGACACTGGTTTGGATTAGGTGGGTTTGAAAATGGGCAAACTGATGGATGAATAGTTGGATACTGGAAAGGAAGAGCCATCATTTAAGCAATGGCTTTCCCTGTAGCAGCAAGCTGTGGCATAAAGGAGGCAGAATGGCAAAAGCCAAGGCTACCTTAATTTTATCAGTATTTCATGAAAGCTGCCATTTGTGTGTTTTCTAAATGGCTGTGTCCATATTGTTTATGGTGGCTGAAGCTCTTTCTACCATGAATTTGGAAATTACCATGATGTGATGTTACAGGCCGTTTCCATCTTAAGATGACTGTATCCTATTGGTGGTGTTTGAGTTTTTGGAGAAGCATTTGTTTAGTTTAAAATCTTGATAAACAATAATTGTTATGGTTTGCTTTCTTTTTAATGTTTTCTCTGATGGTTTATTTTTTATAATGTTTTCTGTGTTTCTGGTGCTTGTCTGTTTTGTTTTATGGATAATGTATTATGTCTACCAGTTGTTAATGGTAAGAAATGCAAGCATACAAAGCCCAGGCCATTTGATTTCCAGATCATCCAACATTTACAGATAAACAAAGTCTTTTGCAGTGGTGTGTGTTACTGTTAGATCCTCTAGTTACTATATCCCTTGATCTGATTCTCCGACTCCTTGACTACAACTTTGGTTCTCATATTTTTGCATTAAGAAACATATGACAGACTCCTAATTTCAGAATCAGCTTGGTATTTGATTAACATTTCACCTCCTGATCGATATTCTCATGGTGTCTCCTCTCAGACATCACAGCAGTCAGGATTTTGATTGTTACAATGACTTAAAAGTTTCATTTACATTTTGGGTTTGGTTCCTTTTTTGATCTTCTGACTTTTTGACCTTAACATATTCATATTTTGCTTTAATCTCTCATTTCCTGCTGCAGTAGTCTTACTTTGCCCTTTTATCATCACTGGCAGTATAATTAGACGCGTTCTTATTGGAAAATCAGTGTCTCATCACTCCTTTTAGTGGCTTTGAGGGTGCAGGAAATCAGAAGGCCAAATCATTCATGTATCATTATGAAGAAATAGTTTCTAACATTTGCATAATCACATCCTTCATGAAAATGTCGTCAGGATGACTCGGTGACATAGATGATAATAACACCTTCCCCTTCTCTTGTCCACTCCTCCTCTGTTCTTCTAGTTACTGGCAGAGAGCCTTGACCACAGCTCTGCCCTGACTGACTGGCTGAATGGTGAGTAGGCCCTTTTATCTACAGGCCAGCTCCCCCGTGTGGTGACTCATGTGGGTGGCACATAACTTAATTTAAGACCAGTGGGAGGAACCTGAACGGCTGATGGGCAGACATTAAAAAATGTAAGTGGTGTTGGAACGAATGGTTAGTGAAGAATATTACATAAGTACATTCTGAGTTTTAAGCAGTTAGTTTTGAACCTTTTTGTGAATGGATGAATGGTACTTTATTGCAGTTTATTGCAGTTGTTATATTTGTTAAGATAGCTAAAATACTTCACATTTTATTTTTGGTTATTTGTTTCAACTGATTTTATTTGTTATATTACAATATGTTCTTACATTGAATTTCTCATAAAGGAAATGTTTAGCTATTGCATTGTAACTACTTTTTGTAAACAATGAGAATCATGTAGGTTATTTATCCTTACATCCTAACATCATAATATTCTTTTTTTAACACAACATAATAAATGATCTTCCTTGTAGTTTTAAGATTCCTCATAATTCATATACAGTATGAATACCATGAAAGTAAAAGGAGACAAATGAGAAAAAGTCACAAGGACTAGGAGATGAGAATAAACAGCCAGTATCAAATTAGGGTCTGAAGCCAAAAAGCTTATGCAAACCCCAAGACGCAAACTAAAAATCAAGGCTGAGAAAAAGGCTTGTGTTATATTACTGCCCAGGTGTTTCCCAGGGTTATATTTATTTCTCTTTTTATCGTCATTTATATTTTTAATTTCAAAAATTATAATACTGTAATGTAATATTGTTATGTTAATTTTTTAGTATTAATGTATTGTGTACAACATTTATTTCCTTTGTTTTCTTAGGCAGGCCCACCATGACATAACTACTTAGGACCACCTTTAGCTGTTATATTCTGGATGAGGAATAAGGCAGAAGGTCATTGATAACTGTGGGTTGTGTATTATTGTTATACATATTTTATTGGATTTTTTGTATTGTTCTTGGGTTCTGATTACTGGATTGTGTTAGCCTTGGGTTGTATTTTTAGGCAAACACTTTTTTGCCTTATTTTACAATTTTTTCCCTGTTTTGCCATTTGTTGCTTCTTTTTCCTTATAAAAGTAATGTTGCAAGCAGATTAATACCAAATGCCAAAGTCAATACTGGCCACAACATGCACAGAACAGAAGATTAGGACCTCAGTGGTCTGCCCCCAAATCAGCCACATCCTAGGCAGCCATAAACTAAACTCAAGAGGAAGGCTTTCTGACTTGCATAGGCCCAAAATATAGCACTGCCTTTAAAAGTACAAAAATACTTTAAAATGTTCCAAATGCACTACAATGCTTTTCAATGGAGATGGAAGCCATAAAACACTTGGCTTAAAAGGACAAGGTAAAACAATATTTTTCCAATTCAAAAAATGTATTAAATATTCAATAATGATTGAAAAACAAGAAGGAAGGCAAATAATAAGTAAAAAGGAACCTCTTAAAAAGGAAACTTAAGGCAAACATGTCACATTTATAATCCCAAGACAAAATCATGATACCAGAAGCAAGACCTTTACAAATTAGAAAAACACAAATAATACTCAACAGGCAAAACACACTCCTCAATGATCACATGAACCTCTGAGAGTCCTTCACTTTAACCTGAAATATAAAGGCTGAGGGCGGTCCATCAGCAGTGATGTCAAGGTGGCCCCACCTCTTAAGGTTCCACCCACAAAAACAAAGAACGTAAGTAAGCAGAAACATACAATACATTAATACTGGATAATATATATATACATTAACAATTGAATTGGAGCTAAATTTTCCAGCTTCTGCTGAAGCTGGCAATGCGTGCAGTCTTCACAGATCATTGTTGGAATACAGAATATCAAAAGATGCAAAAAATGTGCAGACATTTTGGTATTAACCTATATGAGGAAAGTTCCACCCATTGATTCAGAGGATGGAAAAAGATGCATCAGGCGTGTTCAAGACATAAGTCATGTAAAACTCGGGGGACATCACTTTGTAAATATACGAATTACATGGGATGCCATAACCATTGCCAAAAATGAATCTGTATGAATTCTGTTATATAATGCTACTGTTCAAAATTATAATAGATATTATTTAGGCATTTGTGCCTTGGGATAGATTGGTGTCTTGTACATTTCTTCAAAAGTAGGCAGTCAGCTTTATTTTCAAAATTTGTAAGTGTTGTTAAAATAGTATTAACAAAACTGCAATCAAATTACATAAGCAAAGCAATAAAACCAATGAACGCGTTTACGTTGGTATGACTGAAGCTCTAAAACGATAGCCTTTTTTTGGCAATAATAAAAATAACAGTAGGCTGATATGTGACAAATTTATAAAATCCTGGTGCTGCCACTGGTACATTATCTTAAGTACCATCAGCATGATCACGTGGTACCAACAGGGACTAATAACTAATAACATAAACATAGTTTCAATTATGAGAAAATTTAAAAAAAAAAGACTAAATAAATCTAAAGTAACACAATGGCTGAGAGAAAAAGGCCAAAAACATTAAAATGAATACATAGTAAAAAAAAAAAAAAAAAGTGCAAAATCAGACTCCCCATGCTCCAGAACCTTACAACCCTAACAATATGGACTTAGGAAGACTTTACCTGCTATACAGAGAAACATAATAATATGCCAGTGACATTATAACCCTGCATGGAAATGAAAAAAAAAAAGTATATTTAGAAACGGGTAATTTGAATTATTCAAACCAGTTATGTATAATTTAATTTGCTTGATTCTTGAGACAGTATATGAACAAAGACAGCCAGACAACTGAAGAGCAACACACAAAGCCTTTCTTGATTGGCCTTCAGATTTTTTTGCTTGTAAACAGGCCAATTTCAAACGACTTTAGCTTCAAAGTTGTTTGTGGAGCAGACATGTTTTGTTGCCCAGCCATATCACATACCCCCATAACTTTAGTCTATTCTGTTACCTACAATACAAACAGCCATGCCAGTTAGTGCAATTTGATTACCATTGAAGTGGTATTTTAACCTAATTACTAGAGTACTATAAATATCCATCTTCTTCTATTTAACTTATTTCTTTCAAACGTCTGTGTCTCTTCAGTAGCTGTAGTGAGTGAGTGAGTGTGTAACTGGAGGAAATGATATCACTTCACAAGACTTCCCAAATCCAATCAGATGCTTCAGCTGGGAGGGTGGGGAGAAGATGGGCTAACGTGTAACACAGCGCATCATCCTTCCCAGAACAGATCTTCAGCACTTCAACACATTTCCTTTCTGAGAAGACAGCCATTTGTGAGTAGGGAGGACTTTTTAGCCATGAGAGCTAACCACATTATTAAAGAATTATTGAAGGAAAGGGAGACAAGAGTTACATGGACAAAAGGTCAATAGTTGATCACAGGATACAGGAAATAAGCAAGAATGTAAAAAAAAAAAAACAACATCGAGATCAATATCCTAGCAAGCTAATCACAAACACAAATATTAAGGAAAGTAAATTCAAAATCACTGAGACAAAGGACACTGAAGACACTGAGCAATGAGCCTGTTTGAATGCCAAACTACTGGATGTATCTGCCAGATACTTGTGGTCAGTTGAAAGTGGGAGGATATAGAGAGGTAAGCCATATGCAGACTATGTGACCACAGGTCAAGTGATGGGCACATTTGAAGGCATGACATGGAGGAGATTCTGAATCAAAACATTTGGAGGTGGCTCTGTTAACAGCTGATAAGAGTAATTCCCTTTTTGACTTTTGATCAACAAAGTTTTAGGTTAGAGATTTTGTACTATCATCTTAAGGTTTAAATTGGGACAACTTGACCTTGTTTTTGAAGCTCTGTGGTAAGTCCCTAAATGTCATTAGAGTAAATTTCCTCACTGCCTCACACTTCACTTTTTCACTAGTAGAATAAAAAAGGGCAGGGTGAAAAGTGATTTCTCACCAGTGACAGTTTATAAGGTATGAGGATGTGTTCTTCAGATCCTTTTAAAAATGCATCCACTTACAGATAAGATGCTGCATCCACATTGTGATGTTTTGTCTTCAATTAAAGAAATACAAGTCACGTCAGGTCAGGTTGGGGTGCATGCACTGGTGCAACATGTTGTTACACCCACCACACAATGAAATAGATTGAGATCCTGGTTAGCAATCCCCCAGGCAGACATACGGTTTAGTTCCATCCTATTGGTGGAGTGGTGGCTCTGAGGCTAGGGATCTGCACTGCCAATCAGAAGGTTGCCGGTTTGAGTCTCGTAAAATGCCAAAAGGGTCTCTGCTCTGTTGGGCCCTTGACCTGCAATTGCTCCGTCCTGGGTATGACGTTAATCTGCATCCGTCCCTGCATGTAGGCTCTCCAACCTGCAGGGAAAAACTTGGGGGTTGGTACCAGAATTGGCACTCCAGCCACCATAAAAAAAACCTCACACTGTTCCACTCCATCTGAACTAGTGTGGTGCTGAGGTATCACCTGTTGCATGGCTGCAATTGGGTCCTAGTCTGGATCCTGAGTTGGTTTGTCGTGTGGTGGGTGCGACAATGCACTGTATCAATGCGTGCTCCTAACCTCTCTCAAAATGATGATCTATCTGCCACAGCTAGATGTTATGTGGGTGTCTCCATGGCCTGGTCCAGCCTTTTGGGTCCTCAATAATGAGGATCCCGCAAAACCGGATCACCCTTAGGGAATCACACCACAAGGCTGTAGTGCCGTAACTGACGCTCCCTCACAATGTAAGTAATGTGGCTCATTAAGGATTCCACAAGCAACCGCTCATTTGACAGAAAGTCTGAAGAGACTCAGTTCATAATGGAGTATTAATAAGGTGCATGTGAACCAACCCTAAACACTCATGCCAATATCTTCTAAGCATTTGAATATTTCATAGATTTACAAATGCTGCAGAATAGAGATAAATGTGCCATGCATAATAGGAATAAATCAGAAAAAAACTTAATTGTGAGAAGATTCAGGTCACAGACACATATTAACTTAGCAGGAATTAATGAAAAGGTGTTGGCAACAAGATAAACAAACTTAATGGAGCATCAACTACAGCAATGGCTTTCAGTGTAGAGTTAAGATAAAGATCCTGAGAAGGACCCTGACTGGTAAGATAAATAAATAAAAGGAAAGCAAAAAGACACATGACAGTGATGGTCAAGCCTGAGTTCCTCCCCTGGCTCCAGTTTAAAGTGCTGCTTTTTGTCTTCTTTGTTTTCCTTTCATTACTGTGCATTGTTTTCTATTATTTTTTATTGTACCCCCTGCTCATAATGCAATTGTTTGTGCACAGCTACTTTTCAGTCCATTTTGTTTTTATTTTTGTTTGGCTGTTCATTCTGTTAAGAATTTTCTGGCTTCTCAATAGCCCACAAAACAGGTTTCAACTTAAGGCAAGCCAGGCTCTAGGAAAATGGAAGGCTATAGGCTTCAATAGGCCTTTGTCATAAAACCATAGAAACGGCAGCTGGAGTTAGAGGCAAGTCATTTTTATAAAAGGTTTATTAACAAAAAAAATTGCAAAAATCACAAAATACGAAAAGTACAAAAAATGAGGCAAAAAGATATTGCCTAAAAGGCAATCCTCAGCAAACAAGTATGAATAAACCTAAAAATAACTGTTATAGGTCAGCCAGGGTATATCCTCTGACAGGGTTTCAAATGCTTGTTTTATGTCTTTTGTTGTATATTTTTGCTTTATTTTTACCTGTTACTATTTCTTTTGTTTGTGATTTGCAGTATTCTTTATGTTTTATATTTCTGCATCAAATGATAATAACAATAATTTTTTATATAGTGCCTTCCCCCATGCTCAAGGCTGTGTTATGTTCCATGTGTTTTGTGGGTGGGCACCCAAGGGGAAGGGCCACCTACCAATCACCACGAGGAACTGCCCTCCAAAAAACCTGGAGTTTCTCCCACAGTTCCTGGTTTTCTTGTGTTATACTGTGCTTTGTGATTTTTGTCTGGATTTCTGACCATTTTGGTCAGTTTTCTGACTTCACCTTGGACTGTTACTGAGATTTGTTCACTTTAGATTCAACTAACTATCAACTCCTTTTTTGCTCCAAGGAGCTCTGTGTACATACAGAGCATTTTTGTGAAAATATATTTTATAAAGATTCTATGTGGCTCCTTTTGTATCTAGTAGGGGTTTTGATAGGATTCCCCCCTCTACTGGGTGTTATTGAAGGTGCTTTTTGGGAGTTTCTGGCTTTGGGACTCCTAGTCATAATAATGAAATCCTTAAAGCAGACTTGTAATATGACACAAAAAAACAGTAAATCCAAACAGTAACAGTAATCAAAAAGACAACTCACCAAACCACCAAGCACATTAAATGAATGGTGAGCGACTGCATTTCCCATAAGGCTTTATACCATTGGGAGCAGTCTCTCAATGGTGATGGACAGGTGGCGCCACCTATTGGGGAATCATCCATGAAATGCAAGAACCTCAGAGAACATATTCTCACACATAGAAACTACATAATACCTAAATAAAGCAAAAAAAAAACCAGATATTACAGAATTAGACAAATAATAATATTTTAATAAAAAGAAAAATGTAATAAAAAATTTAAAATATTGAACAAAAATCAAAGGAAGACAAAGAAGAGAAAAAGAAGCACTTTAAACAGAAGAAAGGGGAGAAACCCTGGCTTGACCAGAACAACAAACTGATGGATGGCTGTCTGTCATATGAATGATATCTGAGATAAATCAATGACCTCCACTACCAAATTCTCAGGGTTAAATGAGCTGTTATAGTGAACAAGTTTCAATTTATCCCTAGGGACTTTGCTGTGTACTTACAGATAATTTTCAAGTTTCAAGTTAAGCAGGCTTCTTTGTCTGTATTCTTCCTGAGCCTGATCTTGTCAAATCCAAATGTTCATTTCTTTTATTGTAACATTGTCATATGTTAGATGCCTGTAACTGTCTTTCTTTGGTTCTTGATTCTAGTTCCAAGGTTGTCTCTAAATTTAGTTTTAATTTGCATAGCAATTTTCATGGTGAGACACCATTACAGAAGAACGTGAAAGAATGTATTTGTCAATTAGTGAATAGATCAGAATACTGTAAATGTCTATAAAATTGAAGGCAGTAAATTTCAAATATCATAAGAGACAGTTCCAAATTATACTCCCAGCCCACGCATGCCATAAGCCAATATACAGTACATTACTTCACCAATTTGCTAAGTACCAGGCAAACACTGTCAGGCCTTGTAGAAAGGCAAAGAATTTTTGAGAAAACCAAATGAAGCTATTTAGTTACAAACAACCTTGACCACAGACCATGCAATTTGAGAAAATGCATTTAATTTTCCCATATAAAACAGAACTAAGACATTAGAATATTTTATATCAAAACAACTTTTAAAAATAGATTTGGATCTTTTATAAGGGGCTGTAATGTGCATCTTACTCAGTGTGAGGGCAAAACTAAGCCACTCAATTATTTAGGAGTTCAATTAAATGCAGCACTGTTCCTTAATAATAAATCTATGTAATAAAATGCAGCCAGCCTCAAGGGAGCTTCAAGAGCTAAACTGAAAATATGTAGTTTAACTAGACAACAAGTTTCTCGCAATACTGGGCCGTACCAGAATCGTGGATGCTTGAGCTTCATTTACTTGTTGTTAGGTCTATTATCTATATATATAATTCACTAAGGGCAAGCAAGACACTAAGGGCATGCAAGACAGTGAGTGCAAGCAAGACAGAGCCCCGCCCGCCAACTCTAACCCTCCTACCCTGTCATGGGATACGCATGACAGAACTATGCATGCCAACTGTAACCGTCCTCCTGAGTCCAGCGTAGCTCTTGAGGCACGCAACAACTCACCAAACACAGCCTCAGTCACTTTCGTCTGTGCAAAAGTCCACATGCACCTCTGAGCCACGTTGACTTTACACCACACGCAACACAGAGAGCCATGATCGAGCACTCTAACTAAGGGCAAGCAAGACAGAGAGCAGAGCACACGCAAGACAGAGAGTCACGCCTGCCAACTCACAGAGCCCCACCCACCAACTCTAAGACCATGGGACACACATGCATTTAGTGTATAAATGGATATAAATAATTGCATGTAAACGATTCGCCAAAATCTGTTGTATGTAAACGATACTGTTTAAAACGTTATTGTTTTTTCATCAGAAAACCCAGTTTCCACTTCTACCTGTATTAATTTAAATTGTACTTTTACCACTCGCAATAGGACGGACGTGCTAACTTATTATGTCGACTGGGCAACGCAGTGAATGCGGCATCTATCTATATAAGTCTATGTTTTCCGTAGCCTGCTACAGGAAGGTTCTCTCTCGACCATTGTCATTGGTTTCGCTCCTTGCTTTTTTCGTTATACTGCGACGGTGGTTTCCTAAGCCTTTGTTATACTGAATTCCTTTTTCACCGTTTTCCGTTCCTATTCTTACACCGAGCTTCGGCTAGTTAGGGTTATTTGTTCTTGTTTTCCAAACTTGTTTTGCCTGGTGATCCCAGTGTTGTATAGTGAGAATGTCTTTGTCATATACATATAAACTGCTCAAAAAAATTAAAGGAACACTTTGAAAACACATCAGATCTCAATGGGAAAAAGAAATCCTCCTGGATATCTATACTGATATAGACTGGGTAATGTGTTAGGAACGAAAGGATGCCACATTGTTTGATGGAAATGAAAATGATCAACCTACAGAGCCCTGCATTCAAAGACGCCCCAAAAATCAGAGTGAAAAATTATGTGGCAGGCTAGTCCATTTTGCCAAAATTTAATTGCAGCAACTCAAAATTGTACGCAGCACTTTGTATGGCCCCTGTGTTCTTGTATACATGCCTGACAACATCGGTGCATGCTTCTAATGAGATGACAGATGGTGTTGTGGGGGATCTCCTCCCAAATCTGGACCAGGGCATCACTGAGCTCCTGGTCAGTCTGAGGTGCAACCTGGTGGCATTGGATGGACCAAAACATAATGTTCCAGAGGTGTTCTATTGGATTTAGGTCAGGAAAGTGTGGTAGCCAGTTAATGATATCAATTCCCTGCATCCTCCGGGAACTGCCTGCATACTCTCACCACATGAGGCCAGGAATTGTCGTGCACCAGGAGCCACTGTACCAGCATAGGGTCTGACAATGGGTCCAAGGATTTCATCCTGATACCTAATGGCAGCCAAGGTGCCTTTGTCAAGCCTGTAGCGGTCTGTGTGACCCTCCATGGATATGCCTCCCCAGACAATCATTAACCCACCACCAAACTGCTCATGCTGAATGATGTTACAGGCAGCATAATGTTCTCCATGGCTTCTCCAGACCCTTTCACTTCTGTCACGTGCTCAGGGTGAACCTGCTCTCATCTGTAAAAAGCACAGGGCACCAGTGGTGCATCTGCCAATTCTGGTATTCTATGGCGAATGCCAATCGAGCTGCATGCTGCTGGGCAGTGAGCTCAGGGCCCATTAGAGGACATGGGGCCCTTGGGTCACCCTCATGAAGTCTTTCTGGTTGTTTGGTCAGAGACATTCACACCAGTGGCCTGCTGGAGGTCATTTTGTAGGGCACTGGCAGTGCTCATCCTTTTCCTCCTTTCCCAAAGGAGCAGATACTGGTCCTGTTGATGGGTTATGGACCTTCTATGGCCCTCTCCAGCTCTCCTAGAGTAACTGCTTGTCTCCTAGAATCTCCTCCATGCCCTTGAGACTGTGCAGGGAGACACAGCAAACCTTCTGGCAATGATACGTATTGATGTGCCATCCTGGAGAAGGTATCGCCTCATGCTACCAGTAGTGACACTGACTGTAGCCAAATGCAAAACTAGTGAAGAAACAGTCAGAAAAGATGAGGAGGGAAAAATGTCAGTGGCCTCCACCTGTTAAACCATTCCTGTTTTGGGGGTCATCTCATTGTTGCCCCTCTAGTGCATCTGTTGTTAATTTCATTAACACCACAGCAGCTGAAACTGATTAACAACCCCCTCTGCTACTTAATTCACCAGATGAATATCCCATAAGTTTCATTGACTTTATGCTATACTCTGATTAAAAAGTGTTCCTTTAATTCTTTTGAGCAGTATATATACAATTTGGCCACTTCTCACTGTTTTGGTAAAAAAAGAGAGAAGGCTACTCCAAGAAAATAGAAAAGGAAATACATGTGTACAATATATGTTAGAAATTACTGTATCAGATCCTGCTCAAACTACAGAGGGTTAATACTCATGTCTATTCTAGGCAAAGTCTTTTAAGAGGACCATCCTAAACAGGATGAGCAATATCATTGACTCCCAGCACCAAAAAGCTGGATTATTCAAGGATACAGTATATCTTGCATCAATCAGATTGCAACAATGTGCATCATCCTGGAATAGTCGCTGGAGTGGAATTCACATCTGTACTTCAGATTTTTTGACTAACATGGACAAGATAATTATTTGGAAACTGCCGAAACACTAAAGAAGAGCACAAACATCATCCAGAACTGGTATAAGGTGGACCATAGTAGTCAACTCACCAATGCCTTCCATACGCAAAATACAAAGAACCTCAGAGGACATATTCAAGTACAGACAGGAGTAAGGCAGGATTGTTCGCTGTCACCTTTGTTGCTTCTGCTGGCAATAGACTGACCTATAAGACATCAACATCACAGAAGCAGTATTGGATCCAGTAGACTCCTCGGACACAGCTGGTTGTGTCACAGACAACCTAGCCCTTCACGCCCAGACCCAACAATAGATGCAGTAAAATAGCAAACAACTTTTCTCGCCTGAGACTTAACATCCACAGAGAGAAAAGCAAGGTCTTCAAGGTCAACTCTGAGAGTTTATCTCCCATCACGTTAGAAGGTGGAAAGCTTCACCTAACTTGGCAGTATAAATGACAAGCGGAGTGTGATGGACACTGATGTCAGTGGCAGGATTGGCAAAGCTAAGGCAGCTTTCCTCCAATAGAAGAATGTCTGAAGATCCAGGGATTTGTCCATAGCTGACATGACTACATAATTAGAATTATGTAATTCTAATTTAAAGTCAGTCCTTGTCTACAGTGAAATGGATGACAATCACAACCACCATTAACAAGATCCAAACATTTATTAACACCTGTCTGACAAAGATCCTCCAGATTCACTGACATAATACCATCAGTAATCAAGACCTGAGGCAGAGAACTAAAGATGGTGGAAGAAGAGATTCTCCAGCAAAGTTGGAGGCAGATAGGCCGGCCACACTTTTGATAAGCTTGTCTCAGGCATCACAAGCATCACAAGGCAAGCCCTCACATAGAACTCCCAGGGAAAGTAGAAAAGAAGCCAACCAAGCAACATGTGGAACCAAGACCTAAAAGCATACTGTATGTGAAGAGGAAGGGACACACCTAGGAACAACTGGAGAGACCATCACAAGACAGGGATGAGCTCTTGTTGGTGGCCTGTACCCAAAGATGGGAAACAGGCATAAGTAGGTAAATAAAAGTATATTAGGGTTGTCAAAGTTAAAGTTAATACAAGCGATTAATTTTAAAAGTATCATATGCTATTTTTTCTTAATCGCATATAGCACATGCGTTGTTCCACACCTCTTGCTATCTAGACTAGTCCATCAACAAAGGCGGAGAAAGACAAAGTTAATGAAGATTACTTTCAATCTAAAACTCTCCCAAATGGTTCAAAGGACAAAAATATAGATATCTGTAAAATCAGTGCTAGCAAATTTAAACAGAGTTTAAATGTCTTTGCAGTATCTATTAAGAGCTAAACATGTTACTGTAAAAAAACAATGTTTAATCCAAAAAATCCACAGCAGACTACTGTACAGTCCGTGAATCTACAAATGGATTCATGTCTATGAACGAAGCAAAATTTGAAGCATTAACTGTAGCTATCAGAGCACAGACCTCGAAATATACAGTAGTTGAAGATACAGAGCAAAGAGACATCATTCAGGTACTGAGCTCTGATTAACTCTTACATATTATCTTAACATGGGACAATCGTCGATGATTTATATGAAAGCCCTTCACGGTTTGAACAGCTGAGAAATTGTAAGGCAGTGACATTCGCAGGAGCCTATTAGACATCACAGAGTAACCAAAATCACATTGGTTAAACATGTAATTAACCCAGACTCATTTTGTAATTGTGTGTGACTAAAAAAGAAAGGATTTGTGACAGTCCTAATATATATATATATATATATATATATATGTATATACACTGTATTTGTTTTTTGTTTATTCAGGGAGAAGGAAAAGAGTGATTTACCAGAATTAATGCAGTTTCCATTCCTCTAGCGTGAAAGAGAAGCCACCGGAAGTCAATTGATGTCCCTTCCAGTAAGATCACCTTAAGCCCCACCATTTATAAATCCTGCGTTTCCCGGAAGATTTTTTTTTTTTCTTCTTTCCATGGGTGTTTTTCACATCTTTAGCCACTGTACAGAATAGGTCACTATTGGCTTCTGTTATATCATAAACATTTTTCATTGGTTCATCATGGAACCAGCTTTAGAAGATGACAAGAAAAGAACAAACCTTTGAGACGATGCTGTCATCATCAATATAGCTTCATTTCTTCTCATTTTCAAAACAGGACTTTAAAAAGGTCTTCAGACAGAGCACCAACTTTTTTAACTTTGACCTTTGTTTTAATCTATATATCTGTATATTTATATGTATATGTGTGTCTGTGTTTCTTTTTTTTTGTTTCTTAGACAAAACACTTTTGTGTTCTTTTGCTTTGTTATATTTGGAGGAAAAAGGAAAAATAAAAAGAAGATCCTTATTTTTTTCTCTGCAGCCCTATTTTTGCCTTGGAGGCTAGTTTGCTTCAAAGCAAAGCTTTCGTTTATTTTGTTTTGTTTTCAGTATTAGGAACCTGGCACATCTAGACCAAGTAGGAGCTCCATGAAAAAAATAATTATGAGTTTATTGTTTTGTTTAGATTTGTTTGTCTTTCTAGCTGGCCAAATCACCCTGACTAGTGGCTATCTAATTTAATTAGGGCAGCTACTGTATATTTCCATGAGTTTCTGCTACTCATTCACAATAGCCCGACCATTAAAAAAGGGAACAGCTGCTTTCATTTCTGATTAATCTCATGTCTTATGTGTCAGATACACACTGACTGACTACACGGTCAGATCAGAGGCACTCACTCACTCAGCATGACTTCCTGATATTGGGTTCTGTAGCAAAATTGCCAATTCATAATGACAGAAAACAAAATGATTTGTTCTGTTCGACCAGCAGTGAGCCAAAGAGGAGTTACTGTACAACTGACAGGTAGAAAATAAAATATATTTTACTCAATCCATAATCCAAAATAGTTCTCAAAAATAGTCAGAAGGCTCACAACATGGAAAACACACCAAATGGCATGGAAAAATTTCAAAACCATTGAATTTTGTACTAAGACTACTAAGGAGTAGAATGTTATGTTGTTGACAAAGTTAAATATTTTTCGTGCTTTTGGATATACTTTTTTCTGGGTGTTCTTAAGCATTTTTGGAGTAACAGAAATTATTACTATACAGCATAATTATTTTTGTTATATTTGGATACTAGAATTATGTACATATTGTTATTGTAACCACTGAAGTGTATGGCAAGGTCAAGCACCGAAAGAAATCTCTCAGTCCAAAAGTTTGTTTTAAAAATATTTAGTAAAAGTTAAAAGCAAATAATCCACACAAGAATAAAAGAAAAAATAGTTACACATGTAGAATAAAAGGCAAAAAAATGGGAAAATGTATCTTCCCTAAATTTAGCTTTTCTTGAGAAACTTCAGTTATTTCTGTACTTAAAAGTTATTTACTTCTTCTTCTTCTTTCCTTAAAGATTCTTAGCTTCTTCTTTCTATACTTAAAGGTTCTTAATTTCTTCTTCTGTATGCCTTAAGCATACGATTCAACACTTAAATAAGTGCTGTTTTATGAGTTACTTCACACACTCAAAGGGCCCATAGACCCGAGCACGTAGACACGTGCACAGACACGGTTTAAAACCTTATGCCTTCCACACCTTACACATGGCAAGGCTGGTCACTAATTGAAGAATAATGTTTACTCAAAGCTGTTACAAATGGCAAGAATATACCAATACAATTCTACTTACGGGGGTTATAGGAATCTCCGATAGATTATGCATTGTCATCTAGTAAAATATTTATGAATCTTATAGAACTAGGAAAATGGCTCTTACAGTTATGTTCTTGTTTGACCATGACACCATTTTGGATTGCAGTGGGTGACGCCATTTTGCGGTCCCATTGCAACAATGTATTACTCAGTTACAAGTTCCATGGTTTCTGGAAGTTAGCTTGTGTGGCATCACTGGCACAGCTCTTAATAAGCCAATGCTGTGTGACTGATAGCTTCTGAGACTGAATGATAGCAAACAAATGATTGTATGCAATGCTGGTGTACTTTCTGATTTATAAATCTTCTGTTTGACAATGTGTTTGAAGTTTTGTAGATTTTTTCTGACCACCCCAGCCATCTGACCTTATCATTGCACTGTCGTTTAAAAACTTAAAAAAACAATTCTGTATTTAAGGACTCTACTTCTCTTAATTATATATCTTTCTTATGTTAGTATGAATTATTTGTTTATGTTTTGTATACTATTTATTCATTATTATTCTTTTCTAAATATATATATTGTTTGCCTGTAACTACTTCTTTGACTTGTTGTAAAGCACTTTGAGCTACATCCTTTGCATGAAAATGTGCTACAGAAATAAATACTGTAATTGTATTAGATTTAGCATTTTGGCATTGGCAACTGATCCTGGATTTTAACTTTGCTTAATTTACATTTTAGATTTTGTCTCCAGTTCAATCATTACTCTTGAATACAGGGTTACCGGGTCCTTAAAAAATTTATAGCCCAAGGACAACTTAAAATAACGAATTTACCCAAGCAAACAGCCCAATACCTGAGGTAGACAAAATGACACACTGGTTAGCAGGGTCAGTGTCTCACTGAAAGGGGTAGGTACATGCCATCAGTGCTTGGAGAGGGGGGTTTGGGTTGGTGGGTTCACTTAGACATATTCCAGAGTAATGGAAATGTATACACCATCACTCAATCCCCCTTGGAGATTTTACTATGGTAAAAAAAAATATATATACAGCAAGTGCTAATAAAAGCGGAAGAGGTGCCAGATGGATGAAAAATATTATAAAAATGCAGTTGAGTGGGGGTTGAAAAATAGCCCAAATGACACATTGTTTTTAAAAAATGTAGCCTAAAAAACCACAACCCATGAAAGATGATCAAAAATAGCCCAACTGGGCAAGAAAACTGCGGACCTGGAAACACAGCTTGAAGGCCCAGACTGTCAGGGTTGGAAGTAAATTAAGTTTTTTGTTCCCTTTTAATTCCCTTTCCCTGCAATCACATGACTATGGCATGGGTGATGTATCCAGGTAATATGTTCTGATAGCAGGGCTGTGGTCAAAAATCATTTAATAGAAGGGGTTAGTGGTTTTGTTTCTGATTCTTCAGGCAGGCTATATCAGTACTCTCTTTCTACTTGTCTGCTTAGCTCCCACCACTTAGCTGGAGAGGAAGATACCCATTTTTGCAGACTGATGTTTGAGTTAATCTGTACAGCCATCAGCCCCATTCACACAAAGAAAGTAATTTTCCTCGGTTAATATTCTGTTTTTTTCTGCCGCTTTAAGACCTTTCTACTTGTTGGTTTTCATTAATCACTGCTCTTATTGTTCCAGAGATCCATCCATCCATCCATTATCCAACCCACTATATCCTAACTACTGGGTCACGGGGGTCTGCTGGAGCCAATCCCAGCCAACACAGGGCATAAGGAAGGAAACAAACCCCAGGCAGGGTGCCAGCCCACCGCAGGGCAAACTCACACACACAGGGACAATTTAGGATCACCAATGCACCACCTGTATGTCTGTCTTGAACGTATGCTATTCTTGATAAATTTCAGTCGGGTTTTAGAACAAATCACAGCACAGAAACTGCACTCATTAAAGTAGTAAATGATTTGCGGGTAAATGCAAACAGAGGCCATTTATCTGTTCTCATCCTCTTAGATCTGAGTGCCGCATTTGACACCATTGATCATAATATTCTTAGAAATCGCCTTAGTCAATGGGTGGGCCTCTCTGGCAGTGTCTTAAATTGGTTTGAATCCTACCTGACAGGGAGAAAATTATTTGTTAGTTATGGTAATTACAGCTCAAAGACACATGATATCCGATATGGTGTTCCACAAGGCTCTATCCTGGGAAAAAGAAAATCTCAGCACATCTCTTCAATTTTGATGTCACTACACTGGTTGCCTGTGTCATTCAGAATTGACTTTGAATTCTGCTTATGGTTTATAAAGCCTTAAATAATCTCGCCCCATCTTATATATCGGAATGTCTGACACCTTATATTCCAAATCATAACCTCAGATCCTCAAATGAGAATCTCCTTAGAATTCAAGAACAAAACTTAAAAGTGGTAAGGCGGCCTTCTGCTGCTATGCACCTAAAATCTGGAATAGCCTGCCAATAGGAATTCGCCAGGCTGATACAGTAGAGCACTTTAAAACACTGCTGAAACACATTACTTTAACATGGCCTTTTCATAATTTCACTGTAATTAAAATCCTGATACTCTGTATATCCAACTCATTATAATAACTATTCATGGTGGCTCTAAAATCTGTACTAACCCCTATTCTCTCTTCTGTTTCCTTTTCCGGTGTCCTTTTGGTGGTGGCCCAAGCCACCACCTACTCAAAGTATCGTGATGTTCCAACAATGATGGATGGATTAAAAGCCAGAGGTCTGTATGACCATCAACATCAAGTGACTCCGTGAGAACCCTAACTACAAAGAGGACTGTTTCATTTATGTTAGGTAGAATGCCCAGAGGGGACTGGGCGGTCCCGTGGCCTGGAACCTCTGCAGATTTTATTTTTTTCTCCAGCTGTCTGGAGTTTTTTTTTTTGTTTTTCTGTCCACCCTGGCCATCGGACCTTACTCCTTTTCTATGTTAACTAATGTTGTCTTATTTTAATTTCTTATGTTGTCTTTTATTTTTATTTTCCTCATTATGTAAAGCACTTTGAGCTACTTTTTGTATGAAAATGTGCCATATAAATAAATGTTGTTGTTGTTGTCTTTGGGAGGAAACCCAAACAGACACGGGGAGAACATGCAAACTCCACGCAGGGAGGACCCGGGAAGCAAACCTGGGTCTCCTTACTGCGAGGCAGCAGCGTTACCCACTGCACAACTCCAGAGATCTAGTTGCTGCTAATCTTTCTATGTACAGTACATGATTCTTAATGCAACGGCATAGCAACAAAGGGGTCTGAGCACTGTGTGTTTGTACATTTTCCGCATATGTGTGAAGGTCTTTCTTTGAGTAAACCAGTGTTCCTTTTACACCCTCAACACTGTATATTGTGTATTACGTTAAATGGAAAATCTATGTCCCCTCAGCATGAGTGAATGAATGAGGACACATAATTATCAATGCTGTCAAAGTTAAAGTGTTAATGCATACGATTCATTTTCAAAGTCATAACTAGTTATTTTTCCTTAAGTGCATTAATTAACACCCCTTGCTATCTCTGCCAAATGTTTTCTTTAAACTGAGGGCTGTGGACCTGGCCAGACTGACATTATTAAAAATATCAATTCCAATTTTAAAGAGTGCATTTTAATTGCCTAGTTTAAAAAAACATACAGGTAACTGAAATGTTCTTCAGCTGTTAAATAGAAGATGCTACATTAGAGAAAAAAAAAGAAATTGAGGAAAAAACTGGGACTTAAAAAATAATTGATTAATTAATGATTTGATGTGCATAAAAAAAATAGAAGACATATGCAACCACACAACAAACTCTCTGAAAATCAATTGTTAAAAATCCTCAAATGGAATATTAGAGAGGTTAGGGTTAAGAAATCTCATTTTTTAGTTGTGCCTGGTAAGAGTTCTGTACTTAACAGTTTAAGAATGAAAGAAAATGGGGATACTTCTAAATATTTGAATTCCTGAAGTGGTACACCAAGAAGAAAAAAGGCAGAAATGTCCTGACCTAGAGATATCACCTGTCATTTAATCACTTATGTGTCAATAGTCTGACATTGTGTTTTAGAGGTGTAACCCTAACCCTAACCCTATTAAACAAAATCATGAGGCATGGCTACTGTTAACAGTAACTGAGATCCTAACCCTATTATACAAAATCATGAGGCATGACTACTGTTAACAGATCCAAGATCATGCCGCACTTAGGGTTTAGAAACTCCTAAGCTAAGTTATTCCTTTAACATAAAGCTGAAAAACATTAAATTTATGATGTTTGTTTTTGATACAAGACACTCCTGGGTTCAATGGATAAAACTGACAATACTTGTAAACTTAGTGCAGGCAAATTGAAATAGCACAGAAGTACAACTTCCTTGGCTTATCACTTAAGATAAAAATATGCTTGATGCTGCTGTTAAAATATCTAACGTTAGGCAGCAACATCTGCAATAAACTGCAATCTACTGTATAAGTGTACAGCTTAACTTGTGTCCGTATATAAAACTAAATCTAAAGCATTAAGTATTGGTAAGTATTACAAAATGAATCGCATCAGACTGCAGACCCCTAAATTGAGGCTACATCCACACTACCACATTTTCATTTAAAAACAGAGTTTTAAAAACAAAAACGATCTTAATCTACACTGAAGTTTTTGCATCAGTCTCAAAAGAATCACTGTCTAAATTGAAATGCCCGAAAAGGCATGACATACACCTTCACCTACACTGGGCCTTGCACATTCACATCAGTGGCAAACTCTGTGAACAGACTTTGTAGTGAATAGTTCAGAGCACAGTGAAAATGAACTTTTAAAACTATCGATGTGTGCAGGACTCTGATAGTTCGTTCACAGCATAGAAAAAAAAAAAGAAATTGTTTGAGGGACTGGAGCAAATTGCTCCCTTGTTACATGAATGCGTTGATTACAGCTGAAAGTAACAGTCTTCAGAACTGGTGACTTTGGCCCCTCATAAATGTGAAAGTGATACTTAAAAAACAAAAATTGGTGTAGCTTTATGTTCATTCACAAAATGATCCTGTACCAACGAACATGTATAAAACTAAATCAATAGAGGAAATAAACAAATAAATGTGTGCATGTGCCTATATCTACTGCATTGTGCTCTTGTTTATCTCTCTGTCCTGAAATCCTGCATTCTACACCCATCCACTTCATTAACTGCCTTGTTATTAATTTTGCTGCGGAATGCGCTAATCCTTACTGAACAGATTAAGTTTAAATAATAAACGTTGATTTGAAGCTGTCAACTGAGTTATTTACAGTCTGATTTTCACAGGACTCTGAATTTTTAGTACACTGTTGCCGCTGCAACGGATTTATCACAAAACTGTAGCGACTGGTAAGTAATTTACTTTTTACATACAGTATATATTGAGCTTTACAAAACTTTACAAAACACAAGTTAAATGCATACAGGTAAGTAGCCCAACAAATGCCATGGAACGCGATTCTTTTACGACCGCTATGTTGGGAGGTGCTTTTCTTCATTAAAGAGTGACCAATCAGGGAATCGGCAGTACTTGTAATTCATAATTAATTAATCAGGGAAGCTCCACCTAATAAGCACAAACCAATCAGAGTGTGATTAGAGTATTGTTTTTGGAAAACTCTGTTTTCACCCCTCCACACCACAACACTGATGCTACATTTTCAGACGTATCCAACTCTGGAAAAGTCTTCATTTTTAGGGGTCGAAAACGACGGGGTAGTGTTGACAAAAGTTAAAACCATATTCCTGTTCTCTGTCAACCTGTATTGTAGAAGCAAGAGAAGCTCTTTTATAATTGGGACAAAAATCATACAGAATCAGCCAACAATGAAGTGACAAGGGAGGGCCAGTTTGTAAGTGACTAGACCAGATCATTTCAAAATAAAATATGGATCTGTATACCTTCAAGACAATTTACATGTGGGGCCTTTAGGTGGGTTTTTTTGTACAATGAGCCACACTTTCTGCCCAGCTCAGATCTGTGAAACTGGTTTGCTTTTATGGATAGCAAACTGCCTTTGTAGAGGTTCATGCTGTCAAAAGGTTCTAATGAACTATTTTTCGAGATGTCACTCAGCATGGTGAGGAACTCATCCATCCATCCATGACAAGGAAACTGAAGGTAACTTCTACAAGGATGGAAGAAAACCATATAAACATTCAAAAGGTGACACACAAATAATCTGACTGTGTAACAAATTTCATGCAAACCTGGCTAACCATAATACAAATGTCCAGTTAGAATGGAATGCATCAAATGTACACCTTCAATGTTTTTTCATAATCCTGTTTAACTTGTTCAGTCTGTCCATCAGATCTGGGGTGATATCTGAATGTTTAAACAAACTTCCAGTTTATTTTTTGTACCAAAGAACTGACACAAATTAGCAATACACTTTGGACCATGGTCTGAAATAACAAATGAAAAATTTTCCTAAAAAACATCCGCCAATTCCTTATATGCAGAGAGCTTTTTAAGAGGGACAAATGCACATTCTTAGACAATCTGTCCACCACAACCAAAACTGTGATATATGCCAAAGACAGTGGAAGATCAGTGATGAAATGTATGATAATCTTCTGCCATGGCATCAAGCCATTTTAAATAATATTGGCAAGCTGACATCACCCAATAGGACTTTCAACCATATTATGGTGCCAACAGGAATCTTTGCCAATCTAAACAGTAAACAAAATGTTGGAACCCATATTTAAATCCCAGAAATCATTTTTAAAGAAAATGTTAGAGGATGAATGGATAAAATGGACGGATGTGATTTTCTGTAGTGATATACTGTAGCTTATTACTTTTACATCTAAAAGTAACTTAAGAAATTCAGTGGTCATAAAGGAACACAATGTTTATTTTTTATTTATTGCTTACCCAGCTGTATTATAATAGGTATTGTTTCATTAGGCACAGAGTAGTTGTGGGGGTCATTTCTAAGTATTACTTTAGCTCAGTGTGCCCTGAAACACTTGATATGTCTGTTAGATAATTACTTGTTCGCAGCACAGTTTTTTTTTTCCTTTCCCAATGCTAGACTGGACTGTATTTTCCTGTCATTAATATCTGTATTGCTACGACTTTGACATCTTTTGTGCTATTTTGCAGGTTTGTTTTATTGTGGGGGCTGCAGTGTTGTTGGTGACAATGACATTCCACTGCCAGAAACTGGTATTGTGGTTGATATCAGTCGTCGACAGGGAGTTCCAAAGCATGAAAGCCCCAAAAGCTATTCCAAAAATGACTACTGGTTTATCATTAAACCCTGACTTGTAATAAGGGTAGGCACAAGGACTTTATAATGATAAAAAGATAAAAACTGCTCTGAAACAAAAGCAAGCTTCATAAAGCACAAAAGACAAAGGAATTGCCTGAAGCAATAAGAGCAATCCAAAGCAAACAAGTCCCAATAATGTCAAAAATTCAAAGAATTACAAACCTTACAAAACTCACAAAAGCACATAAACTCACCACTCCACAGTGCATTTGAAATGAAGAGCCAGAAACTGTGGGACACCCACTGGATTTATAGGGCGGAGGGCAGTCCCTGGTGGTGGTTGGCAGGTGGCCCTGCCTCTTGGGGAACCATCCACATGGAACATAACACGAGTAGCTTACATACAAAGACAAAATCTACATTATAATATTATAATACAGATAATAGACAAATGTAACATGAACATAAATAAAAGAATCAAAAACGATAAAAAAAATATGAATTTAGACCAGGAGAGGAACCCTGGCTGAGACATGCCAACATCATTGCACAAACCGTTACAAAGCTGGTGGCTTGCTTCTCCATTCATGTGCATATTGGATCCCCTGTTGTGTTTCAAGTGGAAAAGCAAAAGTCACACACACACACACACACACACACACACACACACACACACATACACACCCCTTTGTTTTAACTTGAAACTTAAAAAAAAAACTGAACCAATCATGTAAGTTATGTTAAAATCATACTGACACATAATCAAACTAGCTAAATTGGGCTGGAATTGGAATCTGGAATCTGGAATTCTATTTGAAATTACAATCTAAACTGCTATAGTCTATACAAATTGAAAAGTAATATAGATATTTAATTGTTATTTAAGAACCTTGCTGAAATCTAAGATTAAATTAGTTTTCATAAGTAATATATACAAACTACAGATTATACTGAGCTTTTTGATACAACTTTAAAAACCACCATTAGTTGGATTTGCCTCTGCATTTTGTATTGTTTTTTTCATGGAGAATGTTTAAGATTTTTTTGTGCACTTTTGATTCTTTGGGAATATCATTTTTTCCTTCATTTGTGCCACTACAGGAGACTGTACACTCACTCAATTGATCCAACAGCTCGTAGATGGGCCAAGCTAATTCAATGAATTGTATTTTGTGCCAGTTTTCTTTTATGAACTGATAGCCAGTTGTACTTTTTTTTGAAATAAACAAACTGTTTCTTTGTCTTGCATTTCATACAATTACTTTGTTCTTGTTTCCATCTCAACAGTAGAAAATGGCAGGCCACAAGTGCACAAGAGATTTAAATAGGACCAGGAGATAAGAAAAGCCAAAAAGGGCTAGCGAAGGTTAATAGTGAGAAGCCAATAACAAAACTAAAGCACTAAGGAAAACTAAAAAAACTGTAACAGATCAGAATGCCAAAACTACCAACTAAAACTTTGAACTTGCGCTATTTAGAGTTTATCCACAATCTTGTATGACACTAACTCTTTGACAATGGCTTTTATATAATCGTGTTTGTGGTATTCACACCACAAAATTGTGGCACCCATACGAAAATACAATGGCAACACAGTAAATGTCTGGCAAAATGAAAATAAAAAATGACTTTAATAAATTCTTATCTGAGAAAATAAAATAATAATGGAACTTAAATCTCCAGAGTTAAAAACCATGAAAATCAGTTTCAAATACTTGAATA